>NC_138772.1:158475118-158752618 GCF_965119305.1 Pelophylax lessonae
GTGGCTGTCTGTGTGTAATAATATATATATTTCTATCAGTGTTAATTCATCCTGTTTTTGTATTGTTTCCTTCCTCTCATTTATATCGGTGTTGATTGGTGGACTGACTGTATGGGAAGGAAACAATTGAAGGATTGGAATTAAGACTTCTTTTGGAGGGGGAGGGGGGGTTATTGGGTTGAGGTTCGGTGTCATGTAAATGAGTAGCAATAACCAGATTGGAACTGCAGTCAAGCCATCAGACAGTTCCAAATTAGTGGTCATGCTATCAGACAAGTTTTTTTTGTGTTGGAAATTGTAGACGGAAACATTATTTGACACAATGCACAGCAGATTGTAACCTACAAAATAATTATTACACAAATGTGTCATCCACACCCCCCTCTACCATATCTTACAATACGGTGGGATTTTACTGTGGAAATTTAAAGATACAGAGCCCCAAATATTACCCCTTAGGCTACAAATTGACATTTTCGCAATACTTCAAAATGGATCAGACATGAAATCTTGGGGCTCTGTATCTTTAAAGTTCCACAGTAAAATCCCACCATATTGTAAGATATGGTAGAGGGGGGTGTGTATGACACATTTGTGTAATAATTATTTTGTAGGTTACAATCTGCTGTGCATTGTGTCAAATAATGTTTCCGTCTACAATTTCCAACACAAAAAAAACTTGTCTGATAGCATGACCACTAATTTGGAACTGTCTGATGGCTTGACTGCAGTCTCCCAGGGGCTACAGGAGACAAACAGCCCCCAGGGTAAAAGGCATACAGAGATTAAACAGACCCCATCCCAGAGGGTACAGAGGATGTAGAAACCCCGCCCCCCCGAGGGTACAGGGGATATAGAGACCCCGCCCCCCTGAGGGTAGAAGAAATGAAGATCACCCCCAGGAAGTAGATGAGATAAGTCCATAGAGTGTGAGATGTAAGGAGGTGATCCCTCGCTCGGTATATATCGGTGTATTGCCAGCACTGTGTGCACCCCCCGGAGTGCTAAGAAGACCTGAGTCATCGCTGATCCCATGATCTTACCTCGGATGTATCTGATCTGATCACCCCGTCCCTCGTATGTCATCTACATCGGCCGATCAGCCCCCCCATAGGATGACGATCACCCCCCATACACCGGCCTGGCAGATCCTCTTCCGGACACAAAGGTTACTTTTGGTTTTGTTTCCAGAGAAGCTGAATGTGCCGAGCCATACTTGTCATCCCGGGACTCCGCCCCCTCTCATCGTCTCCGCCCCTTCTCATCTCTACAGCGGGCTGTACGGAGGGAGAACCGGGGAAGTCAGTGTGCTGTGATCACCGTACAGGAGGGTGGCATCCCCGGCATCCCTTTACACGTGCACTCTATGCCAACTTCTACGAGGAGTTCCATGATCACAATACACAGCCCGATCCCCTCTTCTGCCCCAATAGTCCATCTTCGGGGTCCTAATAGGATATACTATGAGCCCTACACTACCAGCGACACATTTCCATTTTTTTGCACAGCTATAAAAAAAACAAAAAAATGTAATTTTATGCCTGAAGATGACATCAAACCCCCCAAAACATCATTTATTGTGTGAAAGCAGACACCCTAGAAGGGTTTCTCAACCAGGGTTCCTCCTGAGGTTGCTAGGGGTTCCTTGAGCAATGGGCAATCTCTGCCTCTCAGATAAGTTCCCAATGAGACAGAGGGGTAACTAGAATCTTCAGGGCCCCGCTGCAAGAAAACATGAAGGGACCCCTGACCCCTGGCTGGGGCCCTTCCCTTCAGGCCTGGGGCTCTTCCCACTGATCCCGGGGTCCTTTACTCTCATTGCGGGGCCCTTCCCTTCAGGCCTGGAGCTCTTCCCACTGATCCCGGGGCCCTTCCCTTCAAGCCTGGGGCTCTTCCCACTGATCCTGGGGCCCTTTACTCTCATTGCGGGGCCCTTCCCTTCAAGCCTGGGGCTCTTCCCACTGATCCCGGGGCCCTTTACTCTCATTGCGGGGCCCTTCCCTTCAAGCCTGGGGCTCTTCCCACTGATCCGGGGGTCCTTTACTCTCATTGCGGGGCCATTCCCTTCAGGCCTGGGGCTCTTCCCACTGATCCCGGGGTCCTTTACTCTCATTGCGGGGCCCTTCCCTTCAAGCCTGGGGCTCTTCCCACTGATCCCGGGGCCCTTTACTCTCATTGCGGGGCCCTTCCCTTCAAGCCTGGGTCTCTTCCCACTGATCCCGGGGTCCTTTACTCTCATTGTGGGGCCCTTCCCTTCAGGCCTGGGTCGCTTCCCACTGATCCTGGGACCCTTTACTCTCATTGCGGGGCCCTTCCCTTCAAGCCTGGGGCTCTTCCCACTGATCCTGGGGCCCTTTACTCTCATTGCGGGGCCCTTCCCTTCAGGCCTGGGGCTCTTCCCACTGATCCTGGGGCCCTTTACTCTCGTTGCGGGGCCCTTCCCTTCAGGCCTGGGGCTCTTCCCACTGATCCCGGGGCCCTTTACTCTCATTGCGGGGCCGTTCCCTTCAGGCCTGGGGCTCTTCCCACTGATCCCAGGCCATTTACTCTCATTGCGGGGCCCTTCCCTTCAAGCCTGGGGCTCTTCCCACTGATCCTGGGGCCCTTTACTCTCATTGCGGGGCCCTTCCCTTCAAGCCTGTGGCTCTTCCCACTGATTCGGGGGTCCTTTACTCTCATTGCGGGGCCTTTCCCTTCAGGCCTGGGGCTCTTCCCACTGATCCCGGGCCCTTTATTCTCATTGCGGGGCCATTCCCTTCAGGCCTGGGGCTCTTCCCACTGATCCCAGGCCATTTACTCTCATTGCGGGGTCTTCCCTTCAAGCCTGGAGCTCTTCCCACTGATCCTGGGGCCCTTTACTCTCATTGCGGGGCCCTTCCCTTCAAGCCTGGGGCTCTTCCCACTGATCCGGGGGTCCTTTACTCTCATTGCGGGGCCCTTCCCTTCAAGCCTGGGGCTTTTACCATTGATCCTGGGGCCCTTTTCTCTCATTGCGGGGCCCTTCCCTTCAAGCCTGGGGCTCTTACCATTGATCCTGGGGCCCTTTACTCTCATTGCGGGGCCCTTCCTTTCAAGCCTGGGGCTCTTCCCACTGATCCTGGGGCCCTTTACTCTCGTTGCGGGGCCCTTCCCTTCAATCCTGGGGCTCTTCCCACTGATCCTGGGGCCCTTTACTCTCATTGCGGGGCCATTCCCTTCAGGCCTGGGGCTCTTCCCACTGATCCGGGGGTCCTTTACTCTCATTGCGGGGCCATTCCCTTCAGGCCTGGGGCTCTTCCCACTGATCCCGGGGCCCTTTACTCTCATTGCGGGGCCCTTCCCTTCAGGCCTGGGGCTCTTCCCACTGATCCCGGGGTCCTTTACTCTCATTGCGGGGCCCTTCCCTTCAAGCCTGGGGCTCTTCCCACTGATCCCGGGGCCCTTTACTCTCATTGCGGGGCCCTTCCCTTCAAGCCTGGGTCTCTTCCCACTGATCCCGGGGTCCTTTACTCTCATTGTGGGGCCCTTCCCTTCAGGCCTGGGTCGCTTCCCACTGATCCTGGGGCCCTTTACTCTCATTGCGGGGCCCTTCCCTTCAGGCCTGGGGCTCTTCCCACTGATCCTGGGGCCCTTTACTCTCGTTGCGGGGCCCTTCCCTTCAGGCCTGGGGCTCTTCCCACTGATCCCGGGGCCCTTTACTCTCATTGCGGGGCCGTTCCCTTCAGGCCTGGGGCTCTTCCCACTGATCCCAGGCCATTTACTCTCATTGCGGGGCCCTTCCCTTCAAGCCTGGGGCTCTTCCCACTGATCCTGGGGCCCTTTACTCTCATTGCGGGGCCCTTCCCTTCAAGCCTGTGGCTCTTCCCACTGATTCGGGGGTCCTTTACTCTCATTGCGGGGCCTTTCCCTTCAGGCCTGGGGCTCTTCCCACTGATCCCGGGCCCTTTATTCTCATTGCGGGGCCATTCCCTTCAGGCCTGGGGCTCTTCCCACTGATCCCAGGCCATTTACTCTCATTGCGGGGTCTTCCCTTCAAGCCTGGAGCTCTTCCCACTGATCCTGGGGCCCTTTACTCTCATTGCGGGGCCCTTCCCTTCAAGCCTGGGGCTCTTCCCACTGATCCGGGGGTCCTTTACTCTCATTGCGGGGCCCTTCCCTTCAAGCCTGGGGCTTTTACCATTGATCCTGGGGCCCTTTTCTCTCATTGCGGGGCCCTTCCCTTCAAGCCTGGGGCTCTTACCATTGATCCTGGGGCCCTTTACTCTCATTGCGGGGCCCTTCCTTTCAAGCCTGGGGCTCTTCCCACTGATCCTGGGGCCCTTTACTCTCGTTGCGGGGCCCTTCCCTTCAATCCTGGGGCTCTTCCCACTGATCCTGGGGCCCTTTACTCTCATTGCGGGGACCTTTCCTTCAAGCCTGGGGCTCTTCCCACTGATCCCGGGGCCCTTTACTCTCATTGCGGGGCCCTTCCCTTCAAGCCTGGGGCTCTTCCCACTGATCCCGGGGCCATTTACTCTCATTGCGGGGCCCTTCCCTTCAAGCCTGGGGCTCTTCCCACTGATCCTGGGGCCCTTTACTCTCATTGCGGGGCCCTTTCCTTCAAGCCTGGGGCTCTTCCCACTGATCCCGGGGCCCTTTACTCTCATTGTGGGGCCCTTCCCTTCAAGCCTGGGGCTCTTCCCACTGATCCCGGGGCCATTTACTCTCATTGCGGGGCCCTTCCCTTCAAGCCTGAGGCTCTTCCCACTGATCCCGGGGTCCTTTACTCTCATTGCGGGGCCCTTCCCTTCAAGCCTGGAGCTCTTCCCACTGATCCCGGGGCCCTTCCCTTCAAGCCTGGGGCTCTTCCCACTGATCCTGGGGCCCTTTACTCTCATTGCGGGGCCCTTCCCTTCAAGCCTGGGGCTCTTCCCACTGATCCCGGGGCCCTTTACTCTCATTGCGGGGCCCTTCCCTTCAAGCCTGGGGCTCTTCCCACTGATCCGGGGGTCCTTTACTCTCATTGCGGGGCCATTCCCTTCAGGCCTGGGGCTCTTCCCACTGATCCCGGGGCCCTTTACTCTCATTGCGGGGCCCTTCCCTTCAGGCCTGGGGCTCTTCCCACTGATCCCGGGGTCCTTTACTCTCATTGCGGGGCCCTTCCCTTCAAGCCTGGGGCTCTTCCCACTGATCCCGGGGCCCTTTACTCTCATTGCGGGGCCCTTCCCTTCAAGCCTGGGTCTCTTCCCACTGATCCCGGGGTCCTTTACTCTCATTGTGGGGCCCTTCCCTTCAGGCCTGGGTCGCTTCCCACTGATCCTGGGACCCTTTACTCTCATTGCGGGGCCCTTCCCTTCAAGCCTGGGGCTCTTCCCACTGATCCTGGGGCCCTTTACTCTCATTGCGGGGCCCTTCCCTTCAGGCCTGGGGCTCTTCCCACTGATCCTGGGGCCCTTTACTCTCGCTGCGGGGCCCTTCCCTTCAGGCCTGGGGCTCTTCCCACTGATCCCGGGGCCCTTTACTCTCATTGCAGGGCCGTTCCCTTCAGGCCTGGGGCTCTTCCCACTGATCCCAGGCCATTTACTCTCATTGCGGGGCCCTTCCCTTCAAGCCTGGGGCTCTTCCCACTGATCCTGGGGCCCTTTACTCTCATTGCGGGGCCCTTCCCTTCAAGCCTGGGGCTCTTCCCACTGATCCGGGGGTCCTTTACTCTCATTGCGGGGCCTTTCCCTTCAGGCCTGGGGCTCTTCCCACTGATCCCGGGCCCTTTATTCTCATTGCGGGGCCCTTCCCTTCAAGCCTGGGGCTCTTCCCACTGATCCCAGGCCATTTACTCTCATTGCGGGGCCCTTCCCTTCAAGCCTGGGGCTCTTCCCACTGATCGGGGGGTCCTTTACTCTCATTGCGGGGCCCTTCCCTTCAAGCCTGGGGCTTTTACCATTGATCCTGGGGCCCTTTTCTCTCATTGCGGGGCCCTTCCCTTCAAGCCTGGGGCTCTTACCATTGATCCTGGGGCCCTTCCTTTCAAGCCTGGGGCTCTTCCCACTGATCCTGGGGCCCTTTACTCTCGTTGCGGGGCCCTTCCCTTCAATCCTGGGGCTCTTCCCACTGATCCATGGGCCCTTTACTCTCATTGCGGGGCCCTTCCCTTCAGGCCTGGGGCTCTTCCCACTGATCCTGGGGCCCTTTACTCTCATTGCGGGGCCCTTTCCTTCAAGCCTGGGGCTCTTCCCACTGATCCCGGGGCCCTTTACTCTCATTGCGGGGCCCTTCCTTTCAAGCCTGGGGCTCTTCCCACTGATCCTGGGGCCCTTTACTCTCGTTGCGGGGCCCTTCCCTTCAATCCTGGGGCTCTTCCCACTGATCCATGGGCCCTTTACTCTCATTGCGGGGCCCTTCCCTTCAGGCCTGGGGCTCTTCCCACTGATCCTGGGGCCCTTTACTCTCATTGCGGGGCCCTTTCCTTCAAGCCTGGGGCTCTTCCCACTGATCCCGGGGCCCTTTACTCTCGTTGCGGGGCCCTTCCTTCAGGCCTGGGGCTCTTCCCACTGATCCTGGGGTCCTTTACTCTCGTTACGGGAAGTTCACCCACTGGTGTCAGTAGTTTTTATTTTTCGTTATTTTAATTGTATTATTTTTTATCATTTTATTTTATTTTTTTTACAATGTCACGGACTATGACTCTGTCCATTCAGAAAAGGAAGGAGCTGGTAAATTACATATTTTCTGACCCCTTCCTTTCTGGGGGGGGGTGACCAGGGGGGCACACAGCCCTAGACAATAGAATAGTGGTAGTGACAATTTTCTTGCTACGCAGTGTTAGCACAACAATTTACAGAATAGAAAATGTCAGTTACAAATGCACTAAAGTTAGTTTTAGGGCTCAGAAACACAATTTTAGGGCTCTCAGTATTAAAGCCCACCCGTGGAGAGGCCACATATATGCATGCGGCCTGAAGACGCAACTCCGTTTCCACGAAATGCGTTGGACTATATAAGACCAGCACATGTCTATACTACTATCATAAAATGTTATGATAAAACCAATGGATACAATTGTATCATAGATCGTTTTTATGAAATGTTGTATGACATATTAGCATGTTTTTACATTTATTTACAATAAAAGAAATATATTTTATGTAAATAGCTGTGCCTCAAAAATCTTATCTTTTACACTACAATTTAGAATATTCCTTTATTTATACAACATGGGGGAATAAAGTCTCCTATGTGATACCATTTTTTGCAACCAGTTCTCTTTTTGAGACCTCCATTAGAAACCTGGAGGTAATGTACAGGAAGCCACTTTTTACTACTTAGGGGCAATGGGCGTATGGACATCAGATTTCCACGCGTTGCCGGCTATAGCATACGGGAGTGTGTGTAAACCCCCTGCCTCTGCTGACATATGACATTCCTCAGTGTCAGTGCAAGTGTTAAAGCTGAGCTCTTGGCTTAGTCTTACTTGTATACTCCTAAACATAAACGTATTTGCATATGTCTGAGCATACGTCATAAAATACGCCCATATTTGCGTCACTCAGGAAGTTCCAGCTGTTGCCTAAGTCTGCCCATAGGAATGAATTCTGAAATATGCTGTATTCTGGTAAACTCATGTAAACAGTGGTACTTGAGTGTACAGGTGCATACATATGGGAGTACCACTGCTTCCCCGCATATACCTGCATTTGTAGTTCACTCCTAGAGTCAGAATCAACCACTTCCCTCTAGTGAGGTACCCGTATGTTGCTGCAATATTTGTGGTTATACGGGGCTGCAGGCATCACCCCCGTATTGTTTTTTTAGAGCCGACGGTCTTGTAAATGCAATCGGAGCAGTTTAACAGCCGCTCAATTGCTATTACAAGCAGCAACAATGGATGCCCCCCCCCCCCCCCCCCATCCTGTCGGCTCTCTCGGGCTCTCCTGTCCCACCGCTGGATGGCTGGACAGCCGAACAAAGCCAGAATCGGCTTTAACCACTTGCCTACTGGGCACTTAAACCCCCCCCCCCCCTTCTGCCCAGGCCAATTTTCAGCTTTCAGCACTGTCGCACTTTGAATGGCAATTGCGCGGTCATGCAACACTGTACCCAAATGAGATTTTTATCATTTTTTTCAAATAGAGATTTCTTTTGGTTGTATTTAATCACTACTGGGGTTTTTATTTTTTTGCTAAACAAACAAAAAAAGACAGAAAATTTTGAAAAAAAAATACAAACTTTTTTTATAGTTTGTTATAAAGTTTTGCAAACAGATAATTTTTCTCCTTCATTGATGTGCGCTGATGAGGTGGCACTGATAGGCTGCACTGTTGGGCACTGATAGACTGGACTGTTGGGCACTGATAGGCTGCACTGGTGGGCACTGATAGGCGACCCTGATAAGGTGGCACTGATGGGTGATACCGATGGGCACTGATGGGTGACACTGAAGG
Source organism: Pelophylax lessonae (assembly GCF_965119305.1). Taxonomy (NCBI): domain Eukaryota; kingdom Metazoa; phylum Chordata; class Amphibia; order Anura; family Ranidae; genus Pelophylax; species Pelophylax lessonae. The sequence continues at coordinate 158,483,515 of NC_138772.1, forward strand.
GCACTGGTAGGTGGCGCTGAAGGGCACTAATAGGCAGCACTATTGGGCACTGATAGGCACTACTTGGTGGCACTGATGGGCAATGATAGCTAATGGTAGGTGACACTTATAATGGGGCACTGATAGGTGGCACTGGTGAGCACTGATAGGTGGCACTAATAGGTGGCGCTGGTGGGCACTGGTAGGTGGCACTAGTGGGTACTGGCAGATGGCACTGGTGGGCACTGGTAGGTGGCTCTGGTGGGCACTGGTGTGTGACACTGTTGTGCACTGGTAAGTGGCACTAGTGGGCACAATTTGCCCTCTCCTCTATGGGACCGATGTCCCTCTGACAGCACCCGGCGATTGTTTTTTTTTTTTTTTCTCCTCACACTAAGAGTGTGAGGAGAAAAAAACAGCTGATCGCCGGCTGCTGTTTACTTCACATGATCAGCTGTCATTGGCTGACAGCTGATCACATGGTAAGGGGGCGGAATCGCCCCCTTACTCCGATTTGTGATCAGGTGAGTCTTATGGACTCGCTGATCATAGAGCGAGCCGGGTGCGCTCCGAAGGGAGCGCGCAGGCCGCTCGTGCACAGGAGAACGTCAATGTATACAATCTCGGCAATTTAGGTCCGTGTTGTAGCCGTCTTTCGGCTATAGCGCGGGCGTCAGCAGGTTAAGCAGGTCTTTCTAATAGTAACCTGGAAGCGATGACATCACTTCCGGTTTACTCTGAGCCATCAGCATCATTTTTTGAATGCTTTTAAATGTAGAGGAGGGGTCAGGGGTCTTCCCCAGATCTCTCCATAAAGAGGACCTGTCACATGGCTATTGCTGTCACAAGGATGTTTGCAGAAAAAAAATTAAAGCCCCAGATATAATAAAAAAAAATTCAAGTGCCCCGTCCTCCCATGCTTGCGTGCAAAGGCGAACTTTGGTCCTGCACGCATGCAAACAGCAATCGTCCCACACATGTAAGATACCACCAAGAACGTCAGATCATGGGCAGTAATTCTATCACAAGACCTCCCCTGTAAATCTAAAGTGGTAACCAGTAAAGGCTTTTAAAGCATCACCTATGAATAGTAAAATTTACGTAGTTTGTCACCATTGCATGGGCGCTATTTTAAACTATGATATGTTTGGTATCTAGTTACTCAGCGTAATGTCATCCTTTCTATTTTACAAAAAAATGTCATGTATTGTGTCTTTTTTTGCATTAAATTTTAAAAAAGTGTATGAAGAAGGACATCCTTCGAAATGCGTCAGCCACAGGGACCCTGGTGAGGTCCTCCTTGATCTAGAGGCTTTGGCAAAGCTGAGAAATTGCAGCCAACTGTAGTGGCTTTATGAGCAATTTTACCACCTACACTTGTGAGTACACTTGTTACTTTATATTTTATCTTCAATAAATTTGTCGTTGGATAATGCACTAGGCCAGTGCGCCCTTGGTTTTTATCTATATGTCATGCTGTACACCAATACATCTGTATGCATGTGATGTGTGTATCTCAGAAGGCTGCAGAAGGAGGAGGATACAACACTCTTGCCTAGGCGAGAACCGATGAAGGGAGCGGGTGCAATCAAAAGAAGAAAAAAAGGTAAATAGCATAAAAGTGGGATTTTTATTATTGGAAAGGGAAAAGGATTTGAATGGAGCGTAATGTTGTTTTAGCTGAATAATCCTCATAGTGTAGTGCAGGCTGCATAAACACTGAGGGCTCATTCACTGCATTGCGGTAGCGCACACACCGTGTGTTTTGCTGCAGTGCCTTCCATTGTGAATGGCACCCCAACGCACCTGCAAAATGCATGGTACAACGCATGGTGTGCTACAGTAAAATGCAGCATGCCCTATTTTTCCATGCATTGCTGTGTGTTTCAGCCCAGTCACTTTTAATGGGCTGCCTAACACAATGCAAGTCAACGCATGACAACTCATGCATCACAGCGCACAACATTGGGATGTAAATGGGCCTTAGTCCCGGTTCACACATATGCGATGTGGGAACCCTGCGAATCCACTGAGGGTTCCCACATCGCACTCAACTCGCAGGCAATTCACACTGCCATATGCGAATCGCTAGGGGTGTCAATACAAAATTAACGACACCCCCCAGATCAGTTCGCATAGCAGTGCGAACTGTCAGTTCGGACATAAATCGGATTGCATAGGTGTGAACATCCATGCAATCCGATTCTAGTGCGGACCCAAAAAAGGGTCCTGTGCAACTTTGGTCCGAATGCGATTCAAATTCTGCCATACAATCTGTATGGCTAAATTTGCAACACAGACATTGCGTGTGCATTCCAGAGCAGTGCAGTGTGAATCACATGCGATGTCTGACATCGTATATGTGTGAACCGGCCCTTAACGGCTTGCCGACCGCCCCATGCAGATTTACTGAGGCAGGGTGGCTCAGCTGCATATAATCACGTAGATCTACGTGATTATGTGCACGCGGTCTCGGTGGCACGCACCACCGGAGCCGCGCTACCGCTGTGATTAGACACAGCAGGAGGAGACGCGCCGATCGGCGCTGGCCTCCCATGATCTTCACAGACACTGACAGAAAACCCGCCTGTTTATGTAAACAAAGCAGGAGGATCTTCTGTCAGACAGGCAGAGAGAAAGACAAGGAGTTTCGGTTAAGCTGAAACCCCCCGATATCTCTGTGCCTGTCACAGAGCCCCCCCCCCACAGTCAGTAAGCACAAACAGGCATACATTTAACCCTTTGATCACCCCCGGTGTTAACCCCTTCCCTGCGAGTGTCATTTATACAGTAACAGTGCATATCATTTAGCACTGATTACTTTTTATAATGTCACTGGTCCCCAAAAAGTGTAAAAAATGTCAGTTAGGGGTCCGATCTGTCCGCCGCAATGTCGCAATCCCGCTAAAAATCGCTGCTCACCGCCATTACTAATAGAAACAAAATAAAAAGTCCAAAAATCTATCCCGTAGTTTGTGAACGCTATCACTTTTGCGCAAACCAATAAAATATGCTTTTTGGGATTTTTTTTTTTACCAAAAATATGCAGCAGAATACAAATTGGCCTAAACTGATAAAAAAACATTTTTTTTAATTTTTTTATTGGGAATGTTTTATAGCAGAAAGCAAAAAAATAGTGGTTTTTTTTTTTACATTTTTGCTCTCTTTGTGTTTATAGTGCAAAATCTAAAAACCGCAGATGTGATCAAATACCACCAAAATAAAGCTCTATTTGTGAGGAAAAAAGGACATCAATTGTATTTAGGTACAGCGTCGCACTACCGCACAATTTTTCGTTAAAGTGCCGAATCGCAAAAAATGGCCTGGTCATTAAGGGGGTAAAACCTTCCGGAGCTGAAGTGGTTATAGAATGTCTCTGTGATTTATTTTTTTTTACATCTTGGCTGACTAGAATACATGAACAACAGGAAGCAAAAAAAAAACTTTGCTCAGCATAACTGACAAATGTGACCCACTGGTCATCATGAAGGAGAAAGAAGTGTGCTCTTTTAAAGGGATGCTGGGGATGCCGAATTAACTCCTTCACTGGATCACTGCGTTCCAAGCCTCGCTCTAACTATGATCACGTGTTACATCTCCATCCATTCCATTCCTACGTGTTCTATTACACACTGTTAAGTACTGAGCTGAACATCACTTCTGTTTTTTAGCAGAGACGACATACTTCTCTATGGAATATTTAAACGTAAATCTCTGTAACTGCTAATCAGAGTTGCCAATTATGTTTAACGGTTCGCTGCTATAGCCATTTTTATGTTTTTTGCACATGTTTAAAACAATTATTTTAAACCCTGAAGATTGCATAAAACCTCCAAACCTTGTATATTTTCTGAAAGCAGACACCCTAGAGATAAAAAAGAAAGTGTTAGGTCTAATTTTTTATGTTACACAGTATTATTGCAGAGGTCTAGGAAATGCAGAAGTTCAGTATAAAAAATACACAAAATTTTAGGGCGCACAAATGCAATAAATTACCCAATTTTTAGGTGAAATTTAAAAGAGGAGGTTGCACCGATTAAATAAATACCCAACATGTCAGACCTTAAATTTGTCAAATGGCGACAAACTTTCTTACCCTATATTTTCCATAGGCGACGCTTTAAAAGCCTCGTACAGGTCATCAGTTCAGCGTTACAAAGGAGGACTGGTGCAAGAATTTTTGCTCTCATTCTGGCATGAGAGACGATATGTAACGTGTATCGCAATCAACATTTTCATGTGTAAGTGCAGCCGACGAGTGCATTCATGTTCATACAGTATGTGCATGTATGTAGGGGTGGGGGGGCCTCAAAATTTTTTTTCTTTTAACTCTTTGGGATTGAGGGGAGTAGGAGAACTGCCGCTAGACTGGGGATTGGTTTTCGGGGTCCCGTACAAACAGAGATGTATAGTAACTTAGAACTACTTCACTACTGTACTTAAGTACAGAAAGGCGGTATCTGTACTTTCCTAGAGTAGAATTTTTTTCTCCTACTTCCACTTTTACTTCACTACATTTTTTCGATGATTTCAATACTTCTACTCCAATATTTTTTTTTTGTGCTGCATAGTTACTCGTTACAATTATAAAAATTACCACTGCCAGAACAGTAGATGGCAGGTTTCATGAAGCTCAAAACATGTGTATTATCAGCGCATACGAAAATAAATGCTACTGTATGTATGAATAAAAGCTGCATTTGAAATAATAAAAAAACAATATGATGTTCAAACTTTTGACTTCTTTCTTTAATAACTACATAACACAGTACTTGTACTTTTACTTTCAGTACTTGAGTAGCAAAATTTAAAAAATCTACTTGCAATACTTAAGTACAAAAAATGTTCAATACTTTAATACTTCTACTCAAGTCACTTTTTGATCGAGCACTTGTACTTTTACTCAAGTATGGGTTTCGAGTACTTTATACAACTCTGCGTACAAAGCTAGGCTCCCAAAAACATTCACACATGTGGTATCCCTGTACTCAGGAGAAGCAGCAGAATGTATTTTGGGGTGTCATTTCACATATACCCATGGCATGCGTGAGCAATATATCATTTAGTGACAACTTTGTGTAAAAAAAAAAAAAAAATTGTAATTTTCCTGAAACTTAGGGCAAAATATATAATACTCCATGGACTCAATATGCCTCTCAGCAAATAGCTTTTGGTGTCTGCTTTCCAAAAAGGGGTCATTTGGGGGGTGTTTGAACTGTCCTGGCATTTTATGCTCAATCTTAGCCACACAGTACCCACTCTTGTAACCACTTGAAGACCAAGCCTTTTCTGTGACTTTTTGTTTAAAAAATACTTTTTTTTTTACTAGAAAATTACTTTGAACCCCTAAACATTATATATTTTTTTAAAGCAGAGGCCCTACAGAACAAAATGGTGGATGTTGTAATTTTTTTCGGCACACGGTATTTGCGCACAGATTTTCCAAACGTAATTTTTTGCAGAAAAAAAAGACATATTTTTTTTTTATATTTAATGCAGAAATACACTATATAATTCCTAATTGTTTGGTAAAATTTAAAAGATGATCTTATGCCGAGTCCATAAAAAAGGGGTGAATCCAGCCTCTCCAACCCTTGGAGACAACACTCCTTGCTGGGAGGGATGTGCTAATGCACTACAAAGGACTCCTCCTGTATCTACTTGATGGTGGACTCTGATAGAGTACAGGTGTGTGTGGGGGGTGGGGGGTTTGCTCAACCTCAGAAGTCTGGTCAGACCGAATACATAATAAACAAGCAAAAAATTGGGGGAGCAAACCCTGAACATGTATATCTAAAGCCGGTGCAGCTATGGACCAAGCAACATGTATATTAAAAAAGAATAGCGCAACCATGCAAAAGAAATGACTATTAAATATGGAGACAATCCATAAATAAAAATGGGGATTCAGGGTTTGCTCCCCCAATTTTTTGCTTGTTTATTATGTATTCGGTCTGACCAGACTTCTGCGGTTGAGCATCCCATCCCCCACACACACCTGTACTCTATCAGAGTCCACCATCAAGTAGATACAGGAGGAGTCCTTTGTAGTGCATTAACGCATCCATCCCAGCAAGGAGTGTTGTCTCCAAGGGTTGGAGAGGCTGGATTCACCCCTTTTTTATGGATAGTGTAGGACCCACTGATAATGGGGTACTTTGACGCAGTGGTGGGCTTGAGCACGATATGGCCATATGGTGGGACTAAATCCCCATTTTTATTTATGGATTGTCTCCATATTTAATAGTCATTTCTTTTGCATGGTTGCGCTATTCTTTTTTAATATACATGTTGCTTGGTCCATAGCTGCACCAGCTTTAGATATACATGTTCAGGGTTTGCTCCCCCAATTTTTTGCTTGTTTATTATGTATTCGGTCTGACCAGACTTCTGAGGTTGAGCATCCCACCCCCCACACACACCTGTACTCTATCAGAGTCCACCATCAAGTAGATGCAGGAGGAGTCCTTTGTAGTGCATTAGCACATCCATCCCAGCAAGGAGTGTTGTCTCCAAGGGTTGGAGAGGCTGGATTCACCCCTTTTTCATGGATAGTGTAGGACCCACTGATAATGGGGTACTTTGACGCAGTGGTGGGCTTGAGCACGATATGGCCATATGGTGGGACTAAATCCCCATTTTTATTTATGGATTGTCTCCATATTTAATAGTCATTTCTTTTGCATGGTTGCGCTATTATTGATGAAAGAAAACACCCAGTGGAAATGGAGGAAAAAAATGGCCACTTACCAGACTGTATTGGCCTCCAAGCTAATGGAAAAGCCAAATAACACTTGAGAAGAAATGATCCCACCAGGCACAAATGGTCACAGACATCCATTCAGGTAAGCCTCTAATGTGGGTAGATAGGGAGCCAATGTACAAAAAATGAATACAAAACATACAAAGCATAAAACCGTTTAAAAGATACCTTTTATTAAAAAGTTATTGCACTCACACGATAGAAGTAAAAAGTGAGCATCATGAAAACTCCAAGGAGAAAAATTCAGCTGCAGCATACACGAGAGAACGCCGGTCAGGGGGCGTGGTGACGTCACGTCTGGTCCCACCCAACGCGTTTCATCGTATGTTTGACGTCGTCAGGGGCGTGGTAACTGTGTAAGTTGCTGTCCGCTTTTAAGTTGGAGTTGTGTCTTAATGCTGATTTCACATTACCACAAACTCCTGCCTAGTGTTTAGGCATTAGCAAGGGCAGTTCCACAGTATCCTCCCTGGGGCACCTTAAGCCCCACCCACAAGCCTGCGCTTCCTAATACTCAAGTGCATTTGTCCTTTCTTTTTCTTTCTAAACAAAAGCTTGCAAATTGGCCTGAAAATGCTAGAAAAAATAGCAAGATTCCATAGACTTCAATGAGATTTGATGCTATATTTTAGTTTAATTTTTCCCAGGTTCACTGATCTTCCTGCAAACAGACCTTAGCTGAGTCACTCATCTCTATTTGCCAATGTTTAAAAATAATTAGGAGCAACACATTTATGGATTTAGGAAGAACAAATGGGACTTGCTAATCTTGCCACCTTCTAAACACATGAGTTGTATCCAGAAAGTATGTGTGGCCAATAAAATGGGTATAGCTTCACAGCATATGGCTTGTAGTAGCACTTTCCCCCTATGCTTTCATATTTTTAAAATAGGGGTATACTAAAAACAAAATGGGAGTAAAACTGTTTATAGTTGCCATTAGTGGGAGTAAAAAAAAGCCCCATCAAAGTGTGAGTAAAATTAGTCCCATTGTTGCTGAATATGTAAATAAATTAAATCCAATTGTTGGTATCAGTGATACTTAGAAAAAAAAATACTATTGTTGATGTCAGTGGCAGCAAAATAAGTCTATTCTTGGTGTTACTGTGAGTAAAAAAAAAAAAAAACATTTTTGGTGTCAATGGGTGCAAACTAAGCCCCATATTGGTGTCAGCAAGAAATGACTAGTCCTATGGTCCCAGTGGTGTTCAGCACCCTTCCTGCTGCTCTGCCTCTCTAGCTGCAGCTGCTTTACATGTTCCTCCATCTCCTTGCACTTTTAAAGAAAACCCAGAAATTTGCAATCCTGAGCAAATTCTGGGTCCATGCTCAGCGCAGTGTGTACGGGGGGGGGGGGGGGGTGTCAGAAGAAAAGGAGCTTGGGGCACACAATATTATTGTAGGAGTTGGCAGGAGAAAACACTAAGCACAGCAATTAACCAGGAGATCAACACACCTTGAAGTGATGGTTTCTTAAAGCGGTTGTACACTGCTGCTGTAACAAAAATTACCTGGGACCCCTGCAGGGTTAAGCCATAATGTACTAGTATGCACCGCATACTAGCACATCATAACAGACTTACCTGTGAAATGGATCCCCGACGTGCAGTGCTGTCATGGATCCCTGGCGCTGCCATCTTCATTCGGTCTTCCATTCAGGTTCGCAGGCTTCGGCTGTATGAATGGCCGGAGTCACGGTGACGCCCTTGGCTCCAGCACAGAGCTCTGAAGGTACGGCACAGGTAATGCATCCCTTCAGAGAGCATGCACCGGTGATGTCAGTGACTGTATTGTTTGTGAATATCTCCTAAATTCTGCAAGTTTAGGAGACATTCACTGTACCTACTGTACAGGTAATCCTTATTATAGGCTTACCTGTAGGTACAAGTTCAAAAGTGGAGTTTACCTCCACTTTAAGAGATTTCACCCAGGGATTTTCCCTTTTTTATTTTTATTTAGGTGATAAAGTCTGTTTAATGATACATATTATTGATATACAGGGTTTATATAGCGCCAACAGTATGCACAGGGCTTTACAATTTAGAAAGAGGCAGTAGAGTTACAATGCCATTCATAGCAGGGCCGGACTGGCCGACCGGGATAGCGGGAAATTTCCCGGTGGGCCGCCGGCCCTGGGGCCGCTTTAAGATTTATTTGGCCGCTTTAAGACGCGGCCGCTTTAAGACGCGGCCGCTATTGGGACCGCGCCGCGGCCGCGCTGTGACGGCCGCTGCAGCCCCGCCCCGGTGAAGTCTTTCCAACGTGACGTCAGCCGATATGAGCGGCATGACATCACATCTGGCGGGAGCGGCTGCGGGAGCGGGAGCCGGCGGTGGATCATGTGACCCAGGCACAGCAAGACGGACCGTCACGGCGCCGAGAGTCCCACACCACATCCAGTACTGTCTGGCAGTACACACACAGACGGCAGCAGCATGATCGACGGACCAAGTTAGTAATAAAAATCAGCAGCAGTGCAATTATTGGTCCCATCCTCCGACCTCCACCAGACCACCACTGCCCCCTGGCCCCTACTGATCTCGCCACACCTGCCACTGATCCCCCCCACCACCCCTGCCACTGATGCCACCACCCCTGCCACTGATCCCCCCACCACCCCTGCCACTGATGCCACCACCCCTGCCACTGATCCCCCCCACCACCCCTGCCACTGATGCCACCACCCCTGCCACTGATCCCCTCCCCCCACCACCCCTGCCACTGATGCCACCACCCCTGCCACTGATCCCCCCCCCCCACCACCCCTGCCACTGATGCCACCACCCCTGCCACTGATCCCCCCCCCACCACCCCTGCTACTGATGCCACCACCCCTGCCACTGATGCCACCACCCCTGCCACTGATCCCCCCCACCACCCCTGCCACTGATGCCACCACCCCTGCCACTGATGCCACCACCCCTGCCACTGATCCCCCCCACCACCCCTGCCACTGATGCCACCACCCCTGCCACTGATCCCCTCCCCCCACCACCCCTGCCACTGATGCCACCACCCCTGCCACTGATCCCCCCCCCACCACCCCTGCCACTGATGCCACCACCCCTGCCACTGATCCCCCCCCACCACCCCTGCCACTGATGCCACCACCCCTGCTACTGATCCCCATCCCCCTCACCACCACCACTGCCACCGATCCCATCCTCCCCACCACCCCTGCCACTGATCCCATCCCCCCCCACCACCCCTGCTACTGATCCCCCCACCACCCCTGCCACTGATGCCACCACCCCTGCCACTGATGCCACCACCCCTGCCACTGATGCCACCACCCCTGCCACTGATCATCCCCCAGCACCCCTGCCACTGATGCCACCACCCCTGCCACTGATGCCACCACCCCTGCCACTGATGCCACCACCCCTGCCACTGATGCCACCACCCCTGCCACTGATCCCACCACCCCTGCTACTGATCCCCATCCCCCTCACCACCACCACTGCCACCGACCCCACCCCCCTCATCACCACCACCGCTGCCACCCCCTCACCGCCACCCCCTCACCACCACCCCCGCTGCCACCAAACCCACCCCCTCATCACCACCATCGCTGCCACCCCCTCACCACCACCCCTGCTGCCACCGATCCCACCCCCCTCACCATCACCGCTGCCACTTATCCCACCCCCTCACCATCACCACCGCTTCCACTGATTCCACCCCCCTCACCACCACCCCTGCTGCCACTCATCCCACCCCCCTCATCATGTCTGCAACCTCTGACCTCTCCTGTACCAAGTCCACACAGCCTCTGACCTCTCCTGTATCATGTCCGCACAGCCCCTGACATCTCCTGTACCATGTCCACACAGCCTCTGACATCTCCTGTACCATGTCCACACAGCCTCTGACCTCTCCTGTACCATGTCCACACAGCCCCTGACATCTCCTGTACCATGTCCACACAGCCTCTGACCTCTCCTGTATCATGTCCGCACAGCCCCTGACATCTACTGTATCATGTCCGCACAGCCTCTGACATCTCCTGTACCATGTCCACACAGCCTCTGACATCTCCTGTACCATGTCCACACAGCCTCTGACATCTCCTGTACCATGTCCGCACAGCCTCTGACATCTCCTGTATCATGTCCGCACAGCCTCTGACCTCTCCTGTATCATGTCCGCACAGCCCCTGACATCTCCTGTATCATGTCCGCACAGCCCCTGACATCTCCTGTATCATGTCCGCACAGCCTCTGACATCTCCTGTACCATGTCCACACAGCCTCTGACCTCTCCTGTACCATGTCCACACAGCCCCTGACATCTCCTGTACCATGTCCACACAGCCTCTGACCTCTCCTGTATCATGTCCGCACAGCCCCTGACATCTACTGTATCATGTCCGCACAGCCTCTGACATCTCCTGTACCATGTCCACACAGCCTCTGACCTCTCCTGTATCATGTCCGCACAGCCCCTGACATCTACTGTATCATGTCCGCACAGCCTCTGACATCTCCTGTACCATGTCCACACAGCCCCTGACATCTCCTGTACCATGTCCACACAGCCTCTGACCTCTCCTGTACCATGTCCGCACAGCCCCTGACATCTCCTGTACCATGTCCACACAGCCCCTGACATCTCCTGTACCATGTCCACACAGCCTCTGACCTCTCCTGTATCATGTCCGCACAGCCCCTGACATCTACTGTATCATGTCCGCACAGCCTCTGACATCTCCTGTACCATGTCCACACAGCCTCTGACATCTCCTGTACCATGTCCACACAGCCTCTGACATCTCCTGTACCATGTCCGCACAGCCTCTGACATCTCCTGTATCATGTCCGCACAGCCTCTGACCTCTCCTGTATCATGTCCGCACAGCCCCTGACATCTCCTGTACCATGTCCGCACAGCCTCTGACCTCTCCTGTATCATGTCCGCACAGCCCCTGACATCTCCTATACCATGTCCACACAGCCTCTGACCTCTCCTGTATCATGTCCGCACAGCCTCTGACATCTCCTGTATCATGTCCGCACAGCCCCTGACATCTCCTGTATCATGTCCGCACAGCCCCTGACAACTCCTGTACCATGTCCACACAGCCTCTGACATCTCCTGTACCATGTCCACACAGCCTCTGACCTCTCCTGTATCATGTCCGCACAGCCCCTGACCTCTCCTGTACCATGTCCGCACAACCCCTGACATCTCCTGTATCATGTCCGCACAGCCCCTGACCTCTCCTGTACCATGTCCGCACAGCCCCTGACATCTCCTGTATCATGTCCGCACAGCCCCTGACCTCTCCTGTACCATGTCCGCACAGCCCCTGACATCTCCTGTATCATGTCCGCACAGCCCCTGACATCTCCTGTATCATGTCCGCACAGCCCCTGACATCTCCTATACCATGTCCACACAGCCTCTGACCTCTCCTGTATCATGTCCGCACAGCCTCTGACCTCTCCTGTACCATGTCCGCACAGCCCCTGACATCTCCTGTACCATGTCCACACAGCCCCTGACATCTCCTGTACCATGTCCACACAGCCCCTGACCTCTCCTGTATCATGTCCGCACTTTTACCACTTTTAACTATAATTTGCTCTTTTATATATAAAGCCCTGCTTTTATATCTATCTTATCTATGATAGTACACTCTTCAAATTTGCTTTAAAATGCATGGTTTTCCCTTTTATGAACAAGAAAATAATGGCGTTATGGTGTTGGGCCGGTATAATAATGCTATGGGGCTGGTATGACATTTTTTCCAGGGCTGAATTTTATTCCCAGTCCGGCCCTGATTCATAGTAATGTTTTGTTTAAAAATAAAAGTAAAAATGCTCTGCCTACCTGAGGTGCAAAGTGTAATATAGTACCTGACAGTGAAAGGGTTAAATTATACACAGTTTATGAACATTGGATTTTATAACCTTATCCAGCAAATGCCACTTTGTAGTTAAAACTGTTGCCAGCTGCTAATGTTTCTGTTCTGCTAATAGTAGTGCTGTGGTTGCTCTAATTTCCTCTTGAGTATTTATTTCCTGATAAAAATTCTAGTCATTTATCGTCTTCAATAATAACCCTGGAGATCCACGACTCTGCATTGTGTGCAAAGTGCTTCGAATATGTGTATGTGTCTGTACTTTCTACTAAAAGCAGTGGTACAGCATAGGCAAAAAATGTTTAAATTGAACATAGTTACCCAAATTACCCTAGATGTTAGATAGAGTAGACAAGTAGATTTAGGAAGCTGCAAAATTTTATATATATATATGTAGCTATATATATCTATATCCCACTGCCAAGAAAAATAATGTCAACCCCTTAGACATTTCCTGGTTTTCTGCAGTAATTTGCCATAAAATGTGATCTGGTCCTCATCTAAGTCACAACAATAGACAAACACAATGTGCTTATTCTGATAACACTCAAACAGTTCTGATTTCCTGTGTATTGTACACACCCATTAAAGCAATAGTAAACCACATCCTTTAACCAGTTCTGGACCGGAAGGATTTGCCCTCTTAAAGACCAGGCCATTTTGTGCGATTTGGCACTGCGTTACTTTAACGAAAAATTGCGTGGTCGTGCAACACTGTACTGAAATAAAATTGATGACCTTTCCCCCCCCCCCCCCCACAAATAGAGCTTTCTTTTGGTTGTATTTGATCACCTGTGCGATTTTTATTTTTTGTACTATAAACAAAAAAAGAGCGATAATTCTGAAAAAAAAAAAAAAAAACTTTCTGCTAAATAGCATTCCCCCAAAAAAAGAAAAAAAAATGTAAAATCGAATTTCTTCATCCTTTTAGGCCAATTTGTATTCTGCTACATATTTTTGGTAAACAAAATCGCAATAAGCGTATTTTGATTGGTTTGTTCAAAAGTTATCATGTCTACATACTAGGGGGAAGATTGATGTCATTTTTATTTATTTTTTTTTTTTCACGAGTAATGGCGGTGATCTGCAATTTTTTTTTTAGCGGGACTTCAACATTGCGGCGGACAGATTGGACCCCTAACTGACCTTTTTGACACTTATGGGGGGGACCAGTGACATTACTACAGTAATCAGTGCTAAAAATATGCACTGTTACTGTAATAATGACATTGGCAGGGAAGGGGTTAACCTAGTGGGTGATCAAAGGGTTAAGTGGGAGCCTAGGGGAGTGTTTACTAACTGTGGGGAGAGGGGTTTGTGAAATGACCATAGAGACCTGTGTTCCTCTATAGAAGGATCACAGGCGCTCTGTGATCATTTCAGCAAGAAGAATGGTCGACTGTGTTTACAACAGTGGACCGTTCCTCTCCCTGTCAGCAGGGAGCGGTCGCGGGTGGCTCCATCCCCGATGCCGCTCCCGAGCACCACGCCCACGACCGACATAGTACTGCGTTGTTTTGTGCAGCCGAGCCAGTCTGTGGCTGGTACTAGTCTGTAGCATAATGTGCTAGTATACAGTGTGTGACGGATCAACTGACACCCCGACTGGGTATCTGCGCCAAGAAGTTTCTTCCTAAGCTCCGAAACATGGGATCCGTGAATCTGGCTATAGTTACCCCAAGAACTCGACAGTACAAGTTTTGGAGTCAACCAGAATGAACTGTTTATTGAAACACAGGCACAAAGAGATATACACTGTGGGACAATCCCCCTCCCCCTTAGCAGCCAATCCACATACACATACACATCCCATAATAAGTTGAACTTAAGGCAGACAGAAACAATAGAACAATGGAATACAGGTACTTAACAATAACAAACCTCACCCCACCTCACTATCTAGCAAGGGTCTATGAGGCACTCCTACAATATTCTAGCAATCTGAAAAGTCAAACCATTCATCTTCATATATTTCCTGAGGGGTATTGTGCAGAAATATTATTGTCCCAAGTGACAGAGGCCCCTCATTCTTTCAACACAGACCACACATATAGAACCCAGGATAACCGGGCTAACACCAAATGCCGAGTCTGGTGTGGTTGTACAGCGAGTCTGACTAGTGCGGACCCAACTGGGGTTCTTGGTCACCCTGTGCCCCTAATAGACACAGAGTGACGTACACATAAGAGGGGCTGGGGAAGCTGGAAAAGGAGTCTCCCGACCTCTCTAAAGTAATCTGGGTTCCACAAGCTCCCCAACCAAAGTGACTCATGTCACATATCTCCCCTTTCGGCAGGAGACCAAAACAGAAGGAGAGCCCAAACGGGTTGACTTCAAAGTTAGTCCGTAGTTCCAGTCCCCCAATGTCTGTATCCACACAGTACCCCAAACAAATTGTCCGGAATAACAGAGTAACAGATCGTTACTCACCCAGCCAACCTCTGCCTCTCTCATAGAACACAACCCCTGTTGGGGAGAAGCGTGGACTGGCCCTTCTCCCTGGAGTACATTTAGCCGCTGGAGAGAAGACAGGGTGGCTGGGCTCACTTCATCATCCTGTTGGGGATTTGGGCCGACTGCCCAGCATCCCTGGGGTATGCAGGTCGAGACCGTAGTCCCATCCACTTTTCCTCGATGAAAATCCACCAGTGCTTGTTCAACAAGGCTGACATCCTCCTGTCCCAATGCCAGACCTTTTTCTGGGGTTGTGTTATTGGAAATCGAAGTCCCTTCCACTACCACAGGAAATCCATCTTCTGTTAGTTGGGGGCAGAGGCCAGAAGCACTCTGTCCTGTTGCAAGCTCCTCTGCTGGATTGCTGTCAGTGAATACTGCAGTCCCATCCACCGATATGAACTCAAGTTGAAATTGTGAGGTGCCGATTGCATTTTCTCCTTGGAGCTCCCGCGGAGTTGATTGTTGTGGGCAGAGGTCAACTGTGCCATGCTCTGAAGTCAGCTCTTCTGCTGGAGGTTCACCGGATTGTTCCTCCTCAACAGAAAAGTCTATTAAATCCCCGGTCTCTGGTGGTGTCTAGGGATCGAGATTCACCATCTCCTGTTTGTGGAATCCAGAAGATGTTACTGGTGCTGGGCAGAGGCTAGCAGAGCTCTGCCCTGTTGTCAGCACTTCAGCTTTGGGGGCGGCAATCTCCGGAGTTTCCACTGCCGACTCTAAGGCAAGCTGCCGAACGTGTTCTAGCAGTTTTTTGTATGCCCATTTCAGATGCTGTTCTTTCCTTAGCAAGTGTTCTAGATCAGGTTTAAGCTCTGAGACCCCTGTGAGACCGAGCATAGCCTCTCTGTATTCTCGCAGGTCCTCAAGGGTAGGTTCCCCTTCATCGCCAAACACAAACGCATCTGTAAGGCTCTCCTACAGCAATCCAGGGCCACCAAAGTCATATCCCTCCAGAGAGTATTCTGATGTCTCTCCTAAATATTTCTGCTCTGCGTGCCATTGCAGAGCCTGATACTGATTGTCCAGCTCTATTTCCTGCCAGACCAGCCTGTCCAACTCGGATACCCATTGCTCTTGGGGCCGCTCTCCCAGGAATGCCATCAACAACTCCCGTTGTTCACTGGCCCATTGCCCTAGGGTTGGAAAGCACTTGCCCTGGTATATACCAGCAAGCTGGAGGGCTCCAAGCCAGAGCTCCACCCGAATATGCTGCCTGAGCTCCAGGTATTGATCCGCAGATACCATCTTGGGGTATACTAAAAGGGCGATCCGCAGCACCCCCTCGAACTTTGATGCCAGGTCCATATCTCCGTTGGGTCGACCAAAGTCTGCTATCCCGACTTTGGAGCTCTGGATCAGACCCGCACAATGTTCAGGTAAAACTTTTGAACATTTTTCTTTACAAAACTGATTCAGCTCAGACACATTTGTAGGATGTCTGGTGTGAACAGCTCTCTTGAGGTCATTACGCAGCATCTCTATGGGGTAAGGTCTGGGCTCTGACAGGACCACTCCAAAAGGTGTATTTTCTTTTTCTGAAGCCAGTCTGTTGTGGATTTACTTTGATGCTTAGGGTCATTGTCCTTCTGCATCACCCAACTTCTACTAAGCTTCAGCTGGAATAATTTTCCACTTGATGATGCCAAGTGGTCCTCTGAGGCAGCAAAACCTGCTCAAATCATGATATTCCCTCCACCATACTTCACCATTGGGATGCAGTTTTGATGTTGGTAAGCTGTGCCCTTTTTGCACCAAACATAGTGCTGAGTATTCTTTCCGAACAAGTCAACTTTTGTTTCATTAGTTCACAAAACATTTTCCTAGTAGCTTTGCAGTTTACCAAGGTTTAGGCACGCAGCAATGATTTGTTTGGAGAGCAGCCGCTTCCTCAGTGGTGTTTTGCCATGGGCACCCTGCCTATAAAGACTTTTGTATGATAGGCTCATTAACAGAGATGCTTGCCAGTTCCACTGATGTCTTCAAGCCTTTAGCTGTTACTTGTGGGTACTTCTTAACCTTACTGGAGATTCTGCGTTGCGTCTTGGGAGTCATTTTGGTTGAGCGCCCACTTCTAGGAAGAGTAGCCACAGTGCTAGTCTCCATTTATTGGCAATTTGTCTAACTGTCGACTGATGGATGCCTTTACAGTCTTATACAGAGCAACTACTCTTGATCATATGTCTTCAGAGAGCTCTTTTCTGCGAGGCAGCTGATGCTTCTTATGAACAGTAGTCTTAATATGTTTGAGTGTCTTTTTTCAATTACCACACACCTCCAAACTCATTTAATTAAAGCAGAGCTCCACCCAAAAGGGGAAGCTCCGCTTGTTTGCTTCCTCCCCCCTCCTCTGGTGCCACATTTGGCACCTTTCAGGGGGGTACCCGTTTTTGACAGGTACCGTCCTTACTTCCAGGAGACTTCGCTGCGGTGAGATTCCTTGGAAGTTCGGCCCCCCACCACCTTCCTCCGTCGCTGGGCTTGTTAGAAAGTGCAGCACGCTTTGTGCATGCGCAGTAGGGAACTGGCTGTGAAGCCAAATGGCTTCACTGATGGTTTCCCTTACCATGAATGGCACCCGAGAGCTGATCATAGAATTGGTTGGGGTGCCGACATCACAGGTAAGTGTCCTAATTTTAAAAGTCACCAGCTACAGTATTTGTAGCTGCTGACTTTTAATTTTTTGGTGGGGGGGGCGGAACTTCTCTTTAACTGGACTCCAGGTGTGCAAACTACTAAAGGTGTACCCCTATAAAACACCCCAAAATCAAAATAAGTGTGATTTTCCAGCACTTAGTTTTTGTTGAAGTAATTATTCTATGGGTTCTCTTACTTGTTCCTCCGACACTTTGAATGTTTGATGTGTGTATTTATAAAAGACACAAGGAATTAGGATTGTTTGTGTGTTATCAGCTTAAGCATACTGTGCTTGTCTATTGTTGGGAATAAGAGCCATACATACGGGCCGAATATCGTGCGGTATCAGCCAGTTTAATAGGAACCAGCCAACATTCGGTCCGTGTGTACGGCAGCCAGTCCAACAGAAGCCAACTAGATTCCAGGCTTCTGTCGCAGGGGCATGACTGAAAGAGGTTTGCTGATTGGCATCCGATCAGCGCTCTCAGCCAATAGCCTGAGGATAAAACAAGCAAAACACCTGCATGTCTACACCATTAACTAAACTCAGGTAAGTTCCTGACTAACAGGGTGCCACCTAATGGTTCCCCTAAAACAAAAAGGCAGCACTTGCACCTTTTTAGTATTTTGTAAGTACTCAGCCTTTTTACCCAGCAGCAGGCTTCCACAGCAGAGAGAGAGAGAGAAAAAGAGAGCTTTAACATGTATTTGAAGACAAGTTTTTATTGTATTTTTAGAGTAAGGAGGGTTAAGAACCCCTGTCAGATTTTATTTATGTCTATCTCTGTGTCCCTGGTGGGGAGATTCACCCCCACTGATTTTCCTGGTGACCAACGTCACTGAAACAGAAAGGTATGGAAAATCCAAACATTTTAGAATGGTCATCACAGCAAGAAGTGAGGGAAATCCTCGCCAATTCTTATGAAAACTCTGGGAATTCATTTAATTTTGGAGAGAATTCCTCTCATTTCCTGTTGTATCTCTAGGACAGAAAATTTATGGAAATCTCCAGAGAGAGACAAAGGCAGCAAAAATGATCTCTATCTAAACTAACCAAACCAGCTTCATATACACTTAATGTCTTTAATCTTCAAGGGAGTACTGTATAGGTATACATACAAGTAGTAACAGTTTTAGGTTAGGTGCCCTCCAGCCAAAATCAAATCTGAAATAACCTTTTTTATACAAGCATTTGCTAAAAGTAAAATCAAATACATGGATACAATAGTGTCAGGATCATATCAAGCAAGGTACATCTGCTTTTAGAAAACAGAGATAGAAACCTACAGGACTTATTACGTATATTCAAATATTTATTCCCATTGTAACATGAATTCCGTCCCCGTGGCTAATACAAGACAAGCTGGAAGTGGAAATCCTTATCCATCTCGAGCTCAATCACTCAAGATCTAACGGGTAATATAAATGTGTTGAATCTATCTGATAGATCTTTAACTTGTGATGGAATTCCATTACTCTCAAAAGGTTTGAACTTTTGATCACAGAGACACTTCAATATATTTGACACAATTCTGGACATCAACAGGCTTATTAGAGATGTCACCATTAAAAAACATTTTTACAAATGTGATGATATTATAGATATAAGTGATAATGATAACAACCTAATGTCCAATGATTTAGATCATGTATCCTCTGTTCAAACATTTGGTGATTTTTGTGCTATTAATGACTTGCTATGGGAAGGAGGTAATGTCTGTGGTAATACCACAGACAAAATCTTATCGATCAACCTAAAAGATAAATCACAATTTTATCCAATAAATGCTCGCTGCACAGAAATGAATAAATGTGGATACATTTCAAAGTATGGTTGAGAGAGACCTCACCACTCTAGCCCCACAAGCGTCTCTGGGTTTGACCCCCTGCAACGACAATTTGACTCCCAAAGAGAGAGAAGCAATTAAGAATCTTGAAAATGACTCTTCTATTGTCATATGTAATTCAGATAAAGGGTGTCTTGTTGTTGTCATGGGGGTTGATGCCTATAGACGAGAAGCTGAAAGACAACTGTATGATAATTACACAAATCCAAAATTGGGTAGTGATCCTACTAAGAAATTTAAGATGAGCCGCCTCAAGATATTGCTAGAAGAGGGGGTTAAGCTGGGTGTGTTTGATAGTAAGACAGCAGAAGATTTAATTCCCACTTACCCGGTTACCTCCACCTTTTACCATTTCCCCAAAACACATAAAGGGTTAATCCACTGCATGGGAGACCTATAATATCAGGCATAGGATCACTGAACGAGAAGCTAGGTCAATGGCTGGATGGACAATTGCAACCATTGGTTACCATACTTCCTAGTTACTTGAAAGACACCAACCATTTGTTAAAAATTGGGTCAAATATACATTGGAAAGAGAACTATATGTGAATTTCCTGTGACGTTGCAAGTCTCTACTCAACCATTCCACATGATCTGGCTATTCAGTCAGTTAAATTTTACTTGAAATGTTACACAAATCTACCTGCAGAAGTTCAGTTATATGTGCTGAATGTTTTGGATTATCTGTTATCCACAACTTTTTCACATTCAATGGCGAATAATTTTTACAGAAATGTGGAGCAGCGATGGGAGCCAAATTTTCACCTTCCCTTGCCAACCTGTATATGGGTTGGTGGGAACGATTCAATATTTTCAGTACAGATCAGATAATCCATTCGGACAAAACAATATACTTTTCCATCGCTAAATAGATGACCTGTTATTCTTATTAGACAAGAATATAGGAGATTTAGACACTTTTCTGAATGATCTTAATACCAACAGTTTAAACTTAATATTTACTGGACAAGCAGATATGGAGGAGATTTGCTTTTTGGATGTTCATTTAAGTAGAGATGGAATGAAAGTAAATACAGATTTATACAGGAAATCCCTTTCCGGTAATACCCTACTTATGGCTCAATTAGGCCATCCAAAACACACCATTAAAGGAATCCCTGTTGGCCAATTTTTGCACCTGCGCCGGATATGTAGTAGCCAGGAAGCTTTTGATAGAGAATCACATGCTCTCTATCATCGCTTTTTGGCAAGAGGCTATACAAAATGGATGCTTGATAGAGCACTAAACATAACGGCCTCCAAAATTCGAACTGAACTGTTGAAAAATAAAAATAATAATACAAAAAGGGTGGACAAAATTAGCTCCAAATTTACTTGTAATAAACTCAAGTTAACAACAGCATTTAGTTCAGAATTTGGGGAAATAAGAAAAATTATCAATAGACATTTACCTATTCTCTTTGATGATGAGGTGTTTGCTAATCTCCTCTGTGATAGCAATAATATTGTCCCTAAACGAGCAGCTACACTAGGTAACTCACTGTCACCCAGTTTTTCAACATACCTTCACTCCAATCCACTACCTGGTTGCATTTCAAAGACAACCTTCGATGTGGTGGGAGTGACCGTTTCTGTTGTCAACACATTATAGGGGGAGAAATAGCTTGTTCGTATACCAACAATAAAGTACAAAAGATCAGATCCTTTTACAAATGTAACACTGCATATGTGGTGTGCATGATTACTTGCCATATCTGTCATGTACAAGATATAGGACGTACTATTTGATGTTTGAGGGACTGTTTTTATGAACATTTGTATAACATTGCAAAAATAAAATATACTAGTGTAGCGCGACATTTCAATGACCACGATAGGGGAAAAACATCAGTGGTGGGGACACAGGTTTTGGAAAAAATCCACTTGCCAAAAAGAGGAGGAGATGTTTATAAATTGCTATGCAAATGCAAGGTTTTTTGGATTTTTTTCTTTTAGACCAGAATTCCTTATGGTTTAAATCAGGAATGGGATATTACACATTTTTATGAATGAATTAGTTATCCCATTTCCTTTCTTTTTGGTTTTCTCCTTGTTCTTTTTCTTGCCTGGTTCACACTCTTTTGAGTTCCTTCCTATCCTTTATTTGCATGCATTCATTCATCTTAACTCCTTTTTCATCTATATCTTTACATCTTAGAAATTAGGGGTTTTGTATAGACCATTTGTGTCCTTTAGTCCATGGGTGGGTGTATACTTGCATGCATTTGACGAAGTTTACATTTTTATGTGATTTTGATTCTCCACAAGTTGGATCATACCTGATCGTGTGTTGTCAATGTATGAAAGGAAAATATAACAGCAATATTTTTATGTAATAAGTAGAAATGATTTTATTCGTAAGAGTGGTGAGCTGAGATTTTTGTTATTTCAGTTTTTTCTTCATATATTTTCAATTTTTTTGCACTGTTATGCATTATTCACCAATATTTATTTCTTCCTTTTGCACAACATCAGTTATATACTGTTTTTTCCAGTCAATAGAGCTGATTCAGTATATATTTTTTAGTTTTTGTATCTCTTACATTATTTTTGAGACACAATGTAATGAATTTATTATGTTGCATTTTTTTTTTATTGTGTTGTCTCTTCCCCTTAAACATTGTTTTTTTTTTTTTTCAAATATGAAATTTTTATTCAGGAATATTCATACAAAAAAAAAACAAAATACAAACATTTACTTCAAAGTGAAATTTACAACATTTTTTAACACGTAATTTAATCTTCCTCTTCCACTTTTTACCTCTTATATTCCTGCATTTTTTCTCTATTCCCTCCCTCCCTCCCTCCCTATCAAAACCCAAGAAACGAGAAAAAAAAAAAAAAAGGGAAAACCCCCATAAGTTTTCTCTCCTCCTCTCTCTCCCCCCCTCACCCCTCCATCCATAGCCAATGTTCAAGTGATCAAAGCAATCAATAAGTTTTTCCAGATTACTTTATCCTATTGTAAGTTGTTTCCCTTCTTCCGAGATTATGAATTGACTCCACTCCTCCCATATTTTCTTATATCTTCCCTGCCTATTCTGAGAGGATGCAATCATTTCCTCCATTCTCCTTATTTCCTCTACTCTATTTACCCATTCTCCTATCGAGGGGGGGTGTGCTTTTTTCCAATTACTCGGTATACATGCCTTTGCTGCATTTATCAAAAATGGGACGATCGAGTTTTCGTAACTCTTTGTCGGTATATCCGACAAGTGCAGCAGAAAAAGGGCTGGTTTTTCCTCTATTCTATTTTCAGTAAATTTCTGGATTACCTCCTTTACTCTTCCCCAAAAGGGTTTAACTTCTGTGCATGTCCAGAGAATATGGACTAGCGTACCTATTTCTTTTTTACATCTCCAGCATTCACTGGTTTCTCTTGGATACCAATTATGCAATTTCTCAGGAGTAATATACCATCTCATCATGAACTTATAGTTCATCTCTTGAGTCTTGGTACATCTTGCTGGTTTAAAAGTTAGTCTCACTATTCTCTGTACCTGCCCTTCTGTTAACTCAAACCCTAAATCCTTCTCCCACTTTCCCACCCACTGAGGTTTAACTTGCTCTTCTGGTTCCATCAGTAAATCGTAGGAGATTGACAATGTACGTAGTAGTTTCCCTGGTTCTACACATAGCTTTTCAAATTTTGTTAATGCTCTACCATACTTCTCTGAGTCCTGTATGGAGTCCAGGAAATGATGTAGTTGCGCTGCTTGCCAGAAAGACAAGCTATATGCACCATCTCTCTCCAGCAATTCACTGATCGAAACCCAGTTATTTTGTATAAGAAATGATGAAGCCTGTTCCTGTTTCTTTTCTCTCAGCTGTATAAAGCTTCTGGAGTCTAAGCCCGGAGTAAACTGCGGATTCCCTAATATTGGAAATAAAGGTGATTCCTTCTTCGTTAGTTTACTATATATGCTCGGATGCGAGCATATCCGCAGTGTATTTCCTATTATTGGGTGATTTTTCAATTCCTTAGGTAACCACTCTTAAACATTGTTGCAACCCATGGATACTGTATTTGAATACCTGGTAGTTCACTCTTGTTAGGGGAAGTGTGTGTGTATATATATATATATATATATATATATATATATATATATATATATGTATGTGTGTGTGTGTGTGTATATATACACATTTTTTCTTTTTTCTTCTTTTTTTCACTATGCACATATTACATATATATGTATATACATAACTTTACTTTCTCGGACTAGTTATATCCACTGGCTGTAATGTTACTGTTTTTAAACTTGCAAATTGACGTGTCAGCGTTGGAGTAATTAGGAAGCCAATTAAACATGGGTGTGTACCTATGGGGTGAACATTTAAATGGTGGCTTCCTGTTATATACTTTGTAGTGAACAAGCACGTTGAATTCATGTGAAACACATCTATCATATCCATCCTGCTGTACCTTGTACCTGTGTATGTACGAATAAAGAACTTCTTCACTAAGCTTCCTGGTGGTGTGCGACCAATTTCTTCATGCATGCTGTTTGCGGTGGCGAGCCGGGGTTCAGCACCCACTTTGGATTGTAGATACAGACTCACCTGAGTGGTGTTACTCCTCTTCACAATACAAGACAAGCTGATGCACACAAACTAATGATAACAATGTATAAAAGAGCTTTGGTCAATAACCAGTGTATACCAGCCATTAACCATGTAACGGTATAAAAGCAGTCCCCAATGCACAGCCAAGCAGGTACACTTTTATTGTATACTGTGAGGGATTAGCTCGGTGGCGGGTGTGGATGACCCCTTGGGGGGTGCGTTTTCACAGGGAAACAACCGATAAGTGCTTGAAAACAACAGTTTGGTTTATTAGGTCAATTTTCTTCATACCAGTGCCAGCATCAAAAACAGCAAAATAAAATAAAAGACAAAATAAATCCTTGCCTCTGTGGGCGGCTACCTACTCACTCTGGAACCTACCTAAGAAGTCTTCCCAACCTACTGTTGGGCCGACACTGCTGATCCTACAGCAGACACTCAAATGTCCATTTGTTTTCTTTTCACATATAAACATTGTCCATTGAACATGTCCCTTTGTTTTCTTTCACACAGAAACACTTCGTCTTCTCACCTTTGAGACGTCTTCACTCGTTTTTACCCTCCTGAGCGCACACCGCTTCAGGAGGTCTTCCCCATGCTCACTCAGCTTTCAGGGGGCACACAGGACTGTCCTCTACCCACATGGCGTCAGGATGCAGCAGTTTGTCTGCCTTCCTCTCCCAGCCCACACGGCGACAGGAGGCAGCAATGCATAGACTTTCTTTGGACAAATTATAGAGGCCTTAATTTCCTCATTCTGAACAGCTGAAGGCCTTTCAACTTCTTTACACCTTCCTGCTGCCTTTGGCAGCCGACACCCTATAATAATTAGTGAACTTTTCAAAGCAGGTGGGAATGTGTCTCCTCTCAGTGACTACATTCCCAGATTTACCTGACTTCCTGTCACAATACACATGGGTTGATCTTGAAGGGAATCAAGGCTGCCAGGATAACTATGGTGTTGGCTAATCAATGATGTCAAACTCTTGGCTTTCTACTCCAAATAGCATAACCTTGGAGAAAGATCTTCTTAATTTTTAGATTTTCCAGATGGTAATGTTGCATTATGTCTTTAAAGAAGTCAAAGCATCATTATAAAACTGTATTATTCATGTAGAGTCCTTGTATATTCTGGCAATAATATAATAAAATAATAGCATCACTAAAAAATTGTATTGTTCATGTAGAGTCCTTGTATATTCTGGCAATTAGTTGGTAGTGTGACCCACTATTATTTGCAAAGGTACAGTATGTGTCCAGTTCAATAGTGTTGTGATAGAAAGAACCACTTGGAGCTCCCCTTGCTGATATCATGTGGCCCTGATGCATTTAAAAATATACCCATGCAATCAAGGAGCAATATTTTTAACTTTTTCTTTTCTTTAAAGTCCAAATTTGGGTTCGCTGCAAAAATAAATAGCGAAAGCCTTAGTTCAGGGGCCCCAGTCTACTCCTCTTCCACCCTGGCCTGAAACATTAATGAGCCCTTGACATCATCACTACAAGGTAGGACCAGCAATGGCTGCATGCTCCTGCTCTGTATGTGATTGTATCACAAGGAGTCATCCACACAATCAGACATAGGCAGCAGCTTCGGGGACTGGGCATCTGCCAAGTAGGAAGCCTGCAGGTCCAACATCATTTGGCAAAAATGATCTTGCTTTGATAGTAGAAGCTCTTAATTTCACTAACTGAGCTGTTTAGGCTTAGTTTTTTTTGTGTATATTATTGTTATTAGTATACTATTAGTACTGTATACTGTTGTTGCTTTAATTTACTTTTCATTTTTCTTTAACAGTACTCAACTGTCAATAAAGCTAATGTCTAGGGTGGTGCTTCTGGAACCACCAGGAGCCATTTAAAGCCCATTGCACTTTTAATAAACACCAAAAGCCACCCTATATTTATTTTCTTCATTGAGTGTATTTCACCAAAATGGCAACAGCTCTACAAAATCACCCATTTTGCTGACATTTCTGGAAAACAAAAACTCACAATTTTGTTCATCCCCCAATTATAGGCAATTGGAGCTCAATTTTGCTCTGTACTGTGTGTGCATAATCCAGTTGCAAGACTGGCTCTAAGGAATGAGGTGGGGGGAAGGGTGTCTTCAAAGCAGTGGGAACATGGTCGTGGAATTGGAAATTAAATAATATTTTATTTTTACCTATGATATACAGTGGGTACGGAAAGTATTCAGACCCCCTTAAATTTTTCACTCTTTGTTATATTGCAGCCATTTGCTAAAATCATTTAAGTTCATTCTTCTTCCTCATGAATGTACACACAGCTCCCCATATTGATGGAAAAACACAGAATTGTTGACATTGTTGCAGATTTATTAAAAAAGAAAAACTGAAATATCACATGGTCCTAAGTATTCAGACCCTTTGCTGTGACACTCATATATTTAACTCAGGTGCTTTCCATTTCTTCTTGAGATGGTTCTACACCTTCATTTGAGTCCAGCTGTGTTTGATTATACTGATTGGACTTGATTAGGAAAGCCACACACCTGTCTATATAAGACCTTCCAGATCACAATGCATGTCAGAGCAAAATGAGAATCATGAGGTCAAAGGAACTGCCTGAAGAGCTCAGAGACAGAATTGTGGCAAGGCACAGATCTGGCCAAGGTTACAAAAAGATTTCTGCTGCACTTAAGGTTCCTAAGAGCACAGTGGCCTCCATAATCCTCAAATGGAAAACGTTTGGGATGACCAGAACCCTTCCTAGAGCTGGCCGTCCGGCCAAACTGAGCTATCGGGGGAGAAGAGCCTTGGTGAGAGAGGTAAAGAAGAACCCAAAGATCACTGTGGCTGAGCTCCAGAGATGCAGTCAGGA
Organism: Pelophylax lessonae; assembly: GCF_965119305.1. NCBI lineage: Eukaryota > Metazoa > Chordata > Amphibia > Anura > Ranidae > Pelophylax > Pelophylax lessonae. The sequence goes on from NC_138772.1 coordinate 158,510,471, forward strand.
GATGGGAGAAAGTTGTAGAAAGTCAACCATCACTGCAGCCCTCCACCAGTCGGGGCTTTATGGCAGAGTGGCCCAACGGAAGCCTCTCCTCAGTGTAAGACACATGAAAGCCTGCATGGAGTTTGCTAAAAAACACCTGAAGGACTCCAAGATGATGAGAAATAAGATTCTCTGGTCTGATGAGACCAAAATAGAACATTTTGGCCTTAATTCTAAGCGGTATGTGTGGAGAAAACCAGGCACTGCTCATCACCTGTCCAATACAGTCCCAACAGTGAAGCATGGTGGTGGCAGCATCATGCTGTGGGGGTGTTTTTCAGCTGCAGGGACAGGACAACTGGATGCAATCGAGGGAAAGATGAATGCGGCCAAGTACAGGGATATCCTGGACAAAAACCTTCTCCAGAGTGCTCTGGACCTCAGACTGGGCCGAAGGTTTACCTTCCAACAAGACAATGACCCTAAGCACACAGCTAAAATAACGAAGGAGTGGCTTCACAACAACTCCGTGACTGTTCTTGAATGGCCCAGCCAGAGCCCTGACTTAAACCCAATTGAGCATCTCTGGAGAGACCTAAAAATGGCTGTCCACCAACGTTTACCATCCAACCTGACAGAACTGGAGAGGATCTGCAAGGAGGAATGGCAGAGGATCCCCAAATCCAGGTGTGAAAGACTTGTTGCATCTTTCCCAAAAAGACTCCTGGCTGTATTAGATCAAAAGGGGGCTTCTACTAAATACTGAGCAAAGGGTCTGAATACTTAGGACCATGTGATATTTCAGTTTTTCTTTTTTAATAAATCTGCAACAATGTCAACAATTCTGTGTTTTTCTGTCAGTATGGGGTGCTATGTGTACATTCATGAGGAAGAAGAGTGAACTTAAATGATTTTAGCAAATGGCTGCAATATAACAAAAAGTGAAAAATTTAAGGGGGTCTGAATACTTTCCGTACCCACTGTATGTAAGGGTATTTTTTTTATTTAATAAAATTACATTTTTACAATGTAATATTATTATTACTACGTTGTTTTAATATATTCTTATTCGTATTTAAAGCCTTGTGGAAGAAAACATTTAGAACAGACTCTTCTTCAATTAATAATTTGTTAATTGATCAAATTACATTTCAAGAATCTTTCACTGAGCACTGCTGCGTTTACCCATGCGAGCATTCATATGCAGGCATGCACAGGCAAGAGTGCATCACTTTGCCAGAAAGTAAATGGCAGAAAAAGCCCAACATTATTAAATTAGGTGCATAGTATGCCAAAATTGTAGAGGGAAATTTCTGTGGGGAAAATGACTAATGCATTTTAGATGGAACTGATTTACATAATGAAATCCAATTAAGATTAACAGGACATGTTTATTTTAATCATCTATCTTGCTAGTCATACTTCGGTTTTTCTTCTCTATTTTTTTATTTTATTTATTTTTTTTGTCAGATTGAATTATATTTTATCTGAGACCCAATACAGTATATTTAAGTGGGAGAAAAGATTTTTAAATTATTTTATTTGCTAAACATTGTTATTATTTATATTAATGGTGGGTCATCTGTTTATTTATTCCTTAGGCTTTCACAGGCATTCATTCTGTAACTTGATCAATTTTTTTTTTGTATCTTGGCAACTTTGGTGTAGTATGGCAGTTGTTAAGTGGGGTTGGCAATATTGGGGTTCACAGGTTGTGTCAAGTTGCTGTTATAAGTACATTTTAAAGCAGGTTGTGGGTATGGTTAATTGTACAGAGTTTATTGGTTAGGTCAAAGTTTGAAAAAAACTTCTTTACTATAAGGTGTGTATAATAAATATTTACTTAAAAGTTCTCTTGCACCTAGAGATTATAAGCACAACATACAGTAACTCAGGGCTCAAGTACTCCAACTTTTTAAGACTTCATCCTAAAGGTAAGCCCCACCCCATCCCATTTTTTTAAGGAGTATCATCAGTAGGCATTAATTGTACTCCTATTGAATATTGGGATACAGTGGGCTAATCTTAGGAGGAAAGGATTATATCTGAAGATGAAGGAGTAAAGCCATAGTGTCATGGTCTTACCTTCTTGCTGTTCTCCTTCGTTTGACATGTGCTGGCGGCCATCTTGGTTTCTGGGTTTCTTGTAGCCTCCCACCCTGCGGCTCCTCCTTCCCACTGGGAGGAGCTGGATGCCTAGCTCATATATATAGGAGGTCGGTGGCTTCAGTTCCTTGCTTGGTCCTCCTGTGTTCACATGCTTCTAAGACTGCTGCTGCTTCTGGTCCCTGATCCTGGCTTCGTCTGACTACCTGCTGGTTCCTGATCCTGGCTTCGTCTGACTACCCTGCTGGTTCCTGATCCTGGCTTCGTCTGACTACCCTGCTGGTTCCTGATCCTGGCTTCGTCTGACTACCCTCCTGGTTCCTGACCTCTGGCTTCGCAAGGACTCTGCCTCGGTTTCGCCATCCGTTTGGACTTTTGCTTTACAGCTTGATTTTCAATAAAGCCTTCTTATTTTCACTTATCTGTTGTTGTACGTCTGGTTCATGGTTCCGTGACATTAGGACCAAGCCATGAATTCTGACGGTACAGGGCCATCCTCGCTACCCACGCTGGTTGCCAGACTTGATCAGCAGGATCACCTGTTGGGTCGGTTCGCCGTGGCGTTGCAAACCCTGCTTGAACGCACGGCTCATTTCGCTTCCGTTGCCGATGGGTCGGTTGTCGCTCCTGGGCCCGCTCCTACTGCCGCTCCGGTTGTTGCGCCAGAGTCTACCCCGACACCTGTTGTTGCGCCTGCGGTGTTTCGGGGTATGACCGGTTCTGCCCCCCTTCCACATCGCTTTGGGGGAGAGCCAACTCAGTGCCGAGGTTTCCTTAACCAGGTGGGCATTTATTTCGAGTTGCTGCCACATGCCTTTCCTACTGAGAGATCAAAGGTGGGCTTCTTAATTTCGCTGCTCTTGGACAAGGCCTTGGCCTGGGCCAGCCCTTTATGGGAGAACAACAATACGGTGGTTGCCGAGTTTTCCGGTTTTGTTGCTTCTCTTCGGAGGGTATTCGATGTGCCGGCTCGTGCTGCCTCTGCTGCGAAGCTCCTTATGTCCATCAGACAGGGTTCACGATCCGTAGCTGAATACGCCATTGAGTTTCGTACCCTGGCAGCAGAGGTGGGCTGGAATAATGAGGCTCTGGTCGCTGCTTTCTCTCATGGTCTCTCGGATGCCTTGAAGGATGAGGTTGCAGCTAAGGACCTACCAGTGGAGCTCGAGTCTCTTATTTCTTTCTTGATTTTGATTGACACCAGACTCAGGGAGAGACCTTCCTTTAAGGAGAGTCTGCGGAGGCCTCCTAACAGATTGGCGCCTACCTTTACTGTCCCACCCGTGCCTCCCTCTCCTCCCACGCCTCCTGGGGATGACTTGGCTGGGGGTGAACCCATGCAGCTGGGCTTTGCTCGCCTGTCCGAGGGGGAGAGGGTACTCCGAAGACGCGAGGGTCGATGCATGTACTGTGGTCTCGGTGGGCATTTTCGGTTGGCATGTCCGAACCGTCCGGGAAACGCTCGCACCTGAGATCCTGTCGGGGGCAGATCTTGGGTGGAGTCTCCTCGCCCCCGGTTTCCCGTGTTGACAAACCACTGATCACTGTTGTCCTCTCCTGGGTCGGGGGCTCAGTGACGACCCAGGCGTTGGTGGACTCTGGTGCTGGTGGTTTGTTCATTGATAGTGTGTTCGCTGCCGCCAATTCCATTCCTCTGCAGACCCGAGGTTCTCCACTGGCTCTTGAGGCGATAGAAGGCAGACCCCTTCTGCCGCCACACGTGACTCATGAGACCCTTCCAGTGGGGATAGCCATTGGTGCCGTTCACAGAGAGTCGGTCTGCTTCCAGGTTATTTCGTCTCCACACTACTCGGTGGTCTTGGGGTACCCCTGGCTCCAGAAGCATAATCCGACTTTCGATTGGAGATCGGCCGAGATCCTCTCGTGGTCACCGCAGTGTGGGGCTAGTTGCATCCATGGGCCTGTCAAGTTGCTGTGTACTTCCTCGGACTCTCTGTTGCCTCCTGAATACGAGGAGTACCGGGATGTATTCGATAAGGTGCGCGCGGTTGCCCTACCTCCGCACCGCCCATACGATTGTGCCATCGAGTTACAACCTGGCGCCGTTCCTCCTCGTGGCAAGGTCTATCCACTGTCGGTAGCGGAGAATGAGGCCATGGAGGAGTACGTGAAGGAGGCGCTTTCACGCGGACACATTCGCAAATCCTCGTCCCCGGCTGGGGCTGGATTTTTCTTTGTGAAAAAGAGGGGCGGTGAGTTGAGGCCTTGCATCGATTACAGGGGTCTCAATCGCATCACGATCAAGAACGCTTACCCGATACCCTTGATTTCCGAGCTGTTCGATCGCCTTAAAGGGGCCACGGTCTTTACCAAACTCGACCTGAGGGCGGCATATAACCTCGTAAGGATCAAGGCGGGCGATGAGTGGAAGACCGCGTTTAACACCAGGACCGGTCATTATGAATCCTTGGTTATGCCCTTTGGGTTGTGCAATGCGCCCGCAGTCTTTCAGGAATTCATTAACGATGTTTTCCGTGACCTGTTGCAGCAGTGTGTGGTGGTCTATTTGGATGACATCTTGGTATATTCTGAATCCATGGAGACCCACATTCTGGATGTCAGACGAGTGTTGCAACGGTTACGAGAGAACAAGCTGTTCGGTAAGCTTGAGAAATGCGAATTTCACCGATCCCAGGTAACCTTCTTAGGTTACATCATTTCCGCTGAGGGGTTCTCCATGGATCCTGAGAAGGTTTCGGCTGTCTTACAGTGGCCCCAGCCCAGTGGTCTTCGCTCCCTGCAGCGCTTTTTGGGCTTCGCCAATTATTATCGGAAGTTCATCAGGGACTTTTCCATGCTAGCCAAGCCTCTCACGGATCTGACCAGGAAGGGCAGTAATTCCCAGGTCTGGCCGCTCGAGGCCATCCAAGCTTTTGAGGCTCTAAAGTCCGCCTTTGTGTCGGCCCCGATTCTGTCGCATCCCAACCCTGGGTTGCCCTTTGTCCTCGAGGTGGACGCGTCTGAGACGGGAGTAGGCGCCCTTCTGTCTCAGCGTAGAACACCAGAGGGTCCTCTGCTTCCTTGTGGGTTTTACTCCCGGAGACTGTCTTCCGCGGAGTGCAACTATCAGATTGGTGACAGGGAGTTATTGGCCATCGTGCAGGCCCTTAAAGAATGGAGGCACTTGCTCGAGGGTTCGGTGGTTCCGGTCCTCATCCTGACGGACCACAAGAATCTGACCTACCTTTCTGAGGCCAAGAGATTGACACCACGTCAGGCCAGATGGGCTCTGTTCTTGTCACGTTTTAATTACGTGGTCTCCTACCTACCCGGTTCCAAGAACATCAGGGCGGATGCCTTATCACGGCAGTACTCCGACCTGTCCAGGGAGGAGTCGATTCCGACTTCGGTCATACCTCCGAATCAGATCCTGGCCGCCATTCGCACCAGCCTGACCTCTCCCCTGGGTGAGCAGATTTTGGCGGCTCAATCTGGTGCTCCCTCTGAGAGACCCAACGGCAGATGTTTTGTGCCTGAGGAGTTGCGCACTCGGTTGTTGCGAACCTACCATAACTCCAAGACCGCGGGGCATCCTGGAAAGAATCAGCTGTCCTGGGCTGTTTCACGTCTGTTCTGGTGGCCTTCCCTACGTTCCGACATCGCCGCATATGTAGCGGCATGCTCCGTTTGTGCCCAGAGTAAGTCCCCTCGGCACCTTCCGTTGGGCCTTCTGCAACCCATAGCCACCGGGGAGCGCCCATGGTCACACCTGGGGATGGATTTCATTGTGGACCTCCCTGCATCCCGAGGCCATACGGTCATTCTCATGATTGTGGATCGATTTTCCAAAATGTGCCACTGTGTTCCTCTCAAGAAGTTACCCTCTGCACAGGAGTTGGCCACGATTTTTGCCAGGGAGGTCTTCCGGTTGCACGGTTTGCCCAAGGAGATTGTGTCGGATTGGGGGAGTCAGTTTGTGTCCAGGTTCTGGCGCGCCTTTTGCTCCCAGTTGGGGATTCATCTCTCCTTCTCCTCGGCCTACCACCCTCAGTCCAATGGGGCCGCAGAACGATCCAATCAGGCCTTGGAACAATTCCTTCGTTGCTATGTCTCCGATCACCAAGACAATTGGGTTGACCTCCTGCCTTGGGCTGAGTTTGCCAGGAACACGGCGGTGAACTCTTCCTCTGGGACGTCTCCCTTCATGGCCAATTATGGGTTCCAACCTGCCGGGTTACCGGAGGTATTCTCTCCCCAGGATATTCCGGCTGTGGAGGATCATCTTTCTGTCCTACGTGCTTCTTGGGTACAGATCCAGAAGTCCCTTGAGGTCTCTGCGCAGCGCCAGAGACTCCAGGCTGATCGCAGACGAGCCCCTGCTCCTTCCTACCAGGCCGGAGACCGTGTATGGTTGTCCACCCGCAACCTCAACCTTCGAGTGCCCACTCCCAAGCTGGCGCCTCGCTTTGTTGGTCCCTTCCGAGTGCTTCGCAGGGTAAACCCGGTAGCCTATGCCCTTGCGCTTCCTCCTGGCATGCGGATCTCCAACGTGTTTCATGTCTCCCTGTTGAAGCCACTGGTGTGTAATCGTTTCACTTCCTCGGTTCCTCGGCCCCGTCCGGTCCAAGTGGGCAATCGTGAGGAGTATGAGGTAAGCAATATCCTGGACTCACGCCTGGTCCGCGGTCGGGTGCAGTTTTTGGTTCATTGGCGTGGTTATGGTCCAGAGGAGCGTTCCTGGGTTCCCTCCGCAGATGTCCATGCTCCTGCCTTGCTCCGAGCCTTCCACGCACGCTTCCCTCAGAAACCGTTCTTTACTCCGCGGAGGAGGGGCCCTTGAGGGGGAGGTACTGTCATGGTCTTACCTTCTTGCTGTTCTCCTTCGTTTGACATGTGCTGGCGGCCATCTTGGTTCTTGGGTTTCTTGTAGCCTCCCACCCTGCGGCTCCTCCTTCCCACTGGGAGGAGCTGGATGCCTAGCTCATATATATAGGAGGTCGGTGGCTTCAGTTCCTTGCTTGGTCCTCCTGTGTTCACATGCTTCTAAGACTGCTGCTGCTTCTGGTCCCTGATCCTGGCTTCGTCTGACTACCCTGCTGGTTCCTGATCCTGGCTTCGTCTGACTACCCTGCTGGTTCCTGATCCTGGCTTCGTCTGACTACCCTGCTGGTTCCTGATCCTGGCTTCGTCTGACTACCCTCCTGGTTCCTGACCTCTGGCTTCGCAAGGACTCTGCCTCGGTTTCGCCATCTGTTTGGACTTTTGCTTTACAGCTTGATTTTCAATAAAGCCTTCTTATTTTCACTTATCTGTTGTTGTACGTCTGGTTCATGGTTCCGTGACACATAGGCCTCCCAGGACTTATTTTTCATATTAAGAAGTAATATTGATGCTTCAGTTTAGTCTTCTTTACACTTTCAATCCTTTTTCTAGCTGCTTTTTACTTGTCATTGGGAAAAACTACAAAAAATGGGCTGTCATGTGGTGGTGACATGACATGTGGTGTCATGTGGACAGTTAAAAAACAGAAGCTGCAGTGCCCTTTCTCGTTTTATAATGAAAGAAAGTATTATAACAAAAATCAAATACGGTAAATATGCCCTCGTACACAAAACCTAACAGTTAAAGCCCAATTGAAGCCCCGTAGTCTTATCAATTATGCAGTCAGGCTACAATGAGCAAAAAATATGTATCCCTCGAGGGGAATTAGATGTCCTAGACTGTCGACTCTGCCAAGGTACCCCATCTTCCCTTCCCTTTTTCTTCTTTTACTCTTTTTTCTTTTCCTCCTTATCCTCCTTACCTACGGTTTCTAATCTCCCCTACCATAAACTAAAAAAATGTTTCCTGGTATGCTATGAAACTTAGGCACAACTAGTGTGGGGAAGAGGCATAAGGTCCTTCATAATGTTACGCTTATGTCCCGCTCCCCCTTACGGGTTCCGTACATACTGGTTAGTGCCTTTTTCTTTATTCTCTGTTTCCTCAGTATGGCTTGAAATTCATGTATCATTAGAGGTTCTACTTCACAATGCACGACTTATTTGCCTTGGAAGCTACGGCTTGAAGTTTACGGTGACTTCACATCATTACCCTTGAATCTTCTCTGTTACTTTTTCAATGCATATACATTTCTGACTATTGTTTTATACTTTTCTATTAACAGATGTCCTTGTTTTTGGATTGCAATATCATACTGCAATGTTTTGCTGCATACCTTTAAATAAAGAATTAAAAAAAAAAAGTTGCAGTGACAGCCTCCTGCAGACACTATCTACAGCTCAATGCCCATACCTCTGTATGGGCAGACAATTACTGATCTGCAGGAAGTGTCAATGGACTACAAGCGTGCCATCCATTTATAACTACAAGTCACTGCTACTGTGGAGGCAGACCGGGCTTATAGTTTCTTCATTTAAGGATCCCTGTGAATGAATGATGAGGCTGTGTGGACAGAGCCTCGCACAGCTGCGCCAATTTTAAATGTAAGAGCTGTTGGGGAGGGGACCCCTGCCCGCTATCACGGGGGGCTCAACGGGTGAATAGGGTCTGGTGATTACCAACAGTGTTACACCCTAAATACAGGTTTAAACATGTTACATGTTGATAAAGGTAAGCCTATCCTTTAAAAACAAAGACATCCATTAATGTTCTACTAAGCCATGAGATGTGATCTGTTCAAATTACAGATAGGAAACAGTGATTGTAAAATATATGAGTCATGGGTCTGCAATGAAACGCTTAAAATACAGCTGGGGTCATTAAACTGCTTACTGCTCTAGACTGAAATTTCCACTTCTAAATTATTCATGTGCCTTTCTGTTATTGTGTATATGACAAAATTGTCCTCACAAACTTCAAGGTTCTTTCAGAAATACTGTCAAATCCTTGTTATATACATGGTAAATACGAAAGCATAAGAGGATGCTGTATCGGTACCATATAGATAGGTTCCCAAGTTGTATGGGAGCTTGGAAGTGTAACGGAAAACATTTAAAAAAAAAAAGTGTTTACTAAGATGTCGATTTATTAAAGCTTTTTCCCAAAATTCACACAACTTTTACCCAAGATGTATTCATTTTTCAAAATTAACCTTTTTTTAATCTTGGATGAAAGTTGTGTGAATCTTGGGTTACAAAAAAAAACATTAATAGACCCCTAAGCCTGTGAAACGCTACCATGCTACCCCTAGAGGAATCATGGAATTGTTTTGTGATTTGTCTGCCCACCTGAAGATGACACACCTCGCTCACCCTACACCTACCAACACACCCTGAAGTATTTCAAAGAATTTATTAGGCCAAGCATAGCCTAAAAAAAGAGTGGTTCAGAAAGTGTTCTTATACAAACAATCAATAAAACAACATTACTCTGAGAGATATGGTTAAACACCCGCAGTATTCTGACTAACAATAATTAACAGAACAAAACTGCATTTACCTAGCAAAACTATATTAAGACAGTCCTAATTTGCTATAACAGTCCCAATGGGCAGTGATTGATGAAAAAAAATTATTGGCTGGCAAAGTTGGGGCCTTTGAAGAAAGTACAACAATTCCCAGCGTACAACAGATAAACCACTTGACCTCCGAAAGGTTTACCCCCCTTCATGACCAGGCCATTTTTTGCGATACGCCACTGCGTTATTTTAACTGACAACTGCGTGGCCGTGCAATGCTGTACCCAAATAAAATCTATGTTCTTTTTTTCCCTACAAATAGAGCTTTCTTTTGGTGGTATTTGATCACCTTTGTGGCTTTTATTTTTTTTAGGAGATTAGTTGCTGATCTCCTACCTTCTCTGACTATGCTATCCATCTTCTTCTTAGCTCAGTAGTTCCTCTGTGATAGCCTAATGATTTTCAAATAAAATCATTACTTGCCAGTGATTTCCTGTTTGTAAGACCGATGGCTGCTATTCCCCCAGCCAATGGTCTTGGCACAGACCATTTGTAGTTTTATCTACAGCAAGCAGGGATGTACTTCTATCCCTACTTGATGTAGTGGGAGGAAGGGACTCACAGACCCCCGGTCTGTACCGCCCATGCAGGTGGTCTCCTCTTCCTCTTCCCTCCTCCTCTTCTCCCTGCCAGCACTAATTCCCCCTCTCAAAGTCATATCACCGCCCCTAACACCCCCCTGCCACCGCCCACCCACCCTCCGGCCTTCTGTAACTGCTGCTAAACTGCATGGAGATCGCTAGGAGAGCCGGCCGGATCACACAGAGCAGGGATCTCCCACTGTGACACATATTGCAGATTAAACACTGGCCACTGACAAACAAAGTCCCGCCTCCTGTGATAAAGTGCTGCACTGATGGGCACTGAAAAAAGCTGCACTGATGGGCACTGATGAGGCTGCACTGATGGGCACAGGTAGGAGGCACTGATGGGCACTGATAAGCTGCACTGATGGGCACTGCTGATGTTGCACTGATGGGCACTAATGAGGCTACACTAAGGCAGGACAGATGGGCACTGATAAAGCTGCACTGATGAGGCTGCACTGATGAGCACTGATGGACACTGATGAGGCTGCACTTATGGGCACTGATAAGCTGCACTGATGGGCATGGATGAGGCTGCACTGATAATGCAGCACTAATATGCTGCACTGATTGGCACTGATAAACCACACTCGTGGGTACTGAGGAGGCACTGATGAGGCTGCACTGATGGGCACTGATGAGGCTACACTTATGGGCACTAATAAGCTGAATGGATGGGCACAGATGGGCAGCATCAATATGCTGCACTAATGGGCACCGATGAGACTGCGCTGATCAACTGCACTGATGAGCACTGATAAACTGCACTGAGGCAGCACTAACGAGGCTGCACTGATGAGGCTACATCTATGGGCACTGATGAGCTGCACTGATGGGCACTGATGAGGTTTTTACTGATGGGCATTGATGAGGCTGCACTTATAGGCACTGATAAGCTGCACCGATGGGTACTGATAAGGCTGCACTGATAAAGCAGCACTGATGGGCACTAAAAAATGCACTGATAGGCTGCACTGATGGGCACTGATGAGGCTGCACTGGTAAGCAGTGGACACTGTCCTCTGCCCTACTGACAACGTCCACTGCCAAATATCTGTAGGAGGGGTTCCCACCATCCCTGCAAAGTCTAATTTTTTATGTCTTATTTTCAGTTTGATGTGTATTTTATGTGACGTTACATATCACAGAGATCGGTATTGTGGTATTATTGAAGTTTTATTGAGGTTTCCATACATTGAAGGGTACCACCATTATTACATTATTGATTAATAATGCACTTTTTTGTTTTTTTCTCAAGCTTACATTTACTTGTGCTACATGATGATGTAAAGCAGCATGTCCTGGCTCTTTCTTTCTGTGTTGCGGCTAGGGATGTGCTCATATACACCATGCAAGCACTGATTGCTGTTAGAAAGATCTCAAAGCTACATCAGGAGGAGGAATATTTATAATACTGAATTACAGTAGAATACAGCAGGTAAAATATATAATTATAGGCATGTATCTACAGTTTGGTAATGATTACATAAAGCATGTAAGAGCAAAAGCAAGTAAGAACAATATGTTTATCTCCTGTTGTGGCTGAAGCAGGGGAGGACTTGGGCGGGGGGGTAGGGTGGTAATTTCCCCCTGGGCCACTCTGATGCCTTCTACAAAGGCTGCTGTGCCTACATTTTTTAACTGCACATGCGCAGTTCTGGAGCTGGCCGAGTGCTACTGCTCAGGTGGCAGGCATGGCAGGATCCAGTTCTGCAAGTTGGCGATGTGTTTTGTGACAGGGATGCACCTGGCTATCACAGGGCTGACAGTCTGCGTTCCATACAGAGCCCAGCCAGTACAGCCCCTTGCCTCCTCCACACAAATGGGAGAGGCTGTATGTGCTCTGCCTCCTCCTGCATCTCTCACTCCTCCTGCCCCTCTCTCCCTGTGCCCGCCCAAGAGGATGTGTGGGTGGGGAAGTTAAAATTGAGCAGCCGGCAGCCACATCCTAAAAATGAAGCCGATGACTGAACCAGTGAGTCTCCTGGGACCTGCCAAGTGAGTGAGCTGTGACCGAACTCCCCACTCCTTCTCTCCCCAAAACCCCTCTCTAAAGAGTTTTCTTAAAGCAGTCTGTACAGTACCTGGTCCTATGTGCTATGAAGTGGGCTCACACTGGTATTCTACAGTTCTGGTGTACTCGCAGTCTTCCTGCATGTGACCCCCAATCCCATAGACTTATGTCAGAGTGCACATTTTTGCCGTATTTTCTGAAAGTGTGCAAAAAGTCCTGCATGCTGCATCTATGGCGCACTTTCAGAAAATACAGCAAAAACACATATCCTAAAAGAAGTATATGGGACTGCAGCTAAGGAGAACTAGAACTGCCAGTACACCAGCACTGCAGTCAAACCGCAGCACACCATTGTGAACCCAAAGGCTTGTTCTCACTTGTAGCAGGCACTGCCACTCCACTGAAAAGTGATCCATGCTCAGGTCACTTTTCAGAGGCATTTGACAGGCAGTGAGAAGGTGATGTCGCATTTCCTACCTGCCTGTTTTAACCTCTCAAATACTGATCCCTCCAGGTAATGGCAGGGTTCACTTTGTACTCCACCTTATTTCCATAACTCTCTTTAGGTATTATATGTGCTCTCAACTTATTTTTTGCACATCTAATACTTAAAGAGAGTTATGGAAATAAGGTGGAGTTTAAAGTGAATTTCTACACATACAGTATGTGGAGCACCCCTTTCAGAAGATTTGGGGATATTGTTAAGCCCAGAGACAGGTAAACTTAAGCCATCATAGACAAATTGAAATTTATGCTGAACTAGCAGAATTTCAATCTATCTAGGTGCGGACTGGTTGTACGGAATTCGATCTATCACATGACTTCCATACTACTAGCTTGTTGGGGTTTTTTTTGTCGATCACTGTGGACTTCTATAGCTGCCAGCAGTGATCACTGTATTCTGATGAATGGGAAACTTTCACCTCAGAGCACACACTAATGCACGGTGCTTACAGAAGCTTGGTAACTCAAATGCCAGGCTTCCTTAGAGTTACACCAATGCAGCTGCCTCCAAGTCTGGGCACAAGCCAGCACAGGCTCCTGGAAATATAGGAGGGTGGCCAGTAGGAGGAGAGCTGGGATGCATTACCTACGACATATCCCTGCCACTCCTAAATCTGCTCCACTGCAGCCAGCACCAGACCCACAGTGGGAGCGGGTCCCCTGGTGTGTGCCTGCATTGTTTTTTCTCGCCACCCGCCATTGACACACAATGACCTTAAAGCCTGGGGAATCTGGCTTAGCTTTAGCCTGCTGCCCTCTCTGTGACTCTCTGCTACTCTCCATGCTTGGCTTGCCCAGTGGTGTGGTGCTCGCTCGTCAGGTAACGCTGAGTGTGGTGGCAGTGACAGCACAGTCTTTCATCTCCCTGCAGTCTCTTTGGTCTAATAACTGGGTGGGGGGAAAGGGTAGGCTCTCTGTCTCAGTCTCTCTGGGGGCAATCATGTGGAATAGTGTCTGAGAGACTGCTCTATATAATTGCTCCAACAGAGGGAGGCTGCTCCACAATGTTTGCTATCTCTTGCAGTGGGGGCAATTTGCAGTCTCTCTGTGCAGGCAATGTTGAGAGGTATCTCTCTGCATGGACAATGTCGAGCAGTCTCTTTCTGTGCAGGCAAAGTGAGGGCAACGTGGAGCTCTCTCTCTATTTCTGTGCAGACAATGTGGAGCGGTCTCTTTCTCTCTGTGGGCAATGTGGAGCGGTTCTCTTGGTGCAGGCAATGTGAAGCGGTCTCTCTCTGTGCAGGCAATGTGGAGCGGTCTCCCTCTGTGCAGGCAATGGGGAGAGGACTCTCTCTCTCTGTGCAGGCAATGTGAAGTGGTCTCTCCCTCTCTCTCTGCAGGCAATGTGGAGCAGTCTCTCACTGTGCAGGCAATGTGGATCAGTCTATCTCTGTGCAGGCAATGTGGAGCGGTCTCTCTCTGTGCAGGCAATCTGGAGCAGTCTCTCTCTCTCTCAGTGTAGGCAATGTGGAGCAGTCTCTCTCAGTGTAGGCAACGTGGAGGCAGTGTGAAGCGGTCTCCCTCTGTATGGGCAATGTGGAGCGGTCTCTTTCTGTGCGGGCAAAGTGGAGTGGTCTCTCTCTCTCTCAGTGTAGGCAATGTGGAGCAGTCTCTCTCAGTGCAGGCAACGTGAAGCAATCTCTCTCAGTGTAGGCAATGTGGAGCAGTCTCTCTCAGTGTAGGCAACGTGGAGGCAGTGTGAAGCGGTCTCCCTCTGTATGGGCAACGTGGAGCGGTCTCTTTCTGTGCGGGCAAAGTGGAGCGGTCTCTCTCTCTCTCAGTGTAGGCAATGTGGAGCAGTCTCTCTCAGTGCAGGCAACGTGAAGCGATCTCTCTCAGTGCAGGCAATGTGGAGCAGTTTCTCTGTCTGTGAGGGCAATGTGGAGCAGTCTCTCTATCTCTCTCTGTGCAGGCAAAGTGGAGCAGTCTCCCTCAGTGCAGGCAATGCAGAGAGGTCTCTCTCTCTCTGTGAGGGCAATGTGGAGCGGTCTCCCTCAGTGTAGGCATTGTGGAGCAGTCTCTCTCTCTCTCTCTGGGGGCAATGTGGAGCGGTCTCTCTGTGGGGGAGCAACGCAGCCTCTCTCTGTCTGGGGACAGAAATTTGCGAAAGTCTCTCTAGTTGAACATAGGTAACAAGAAAAACTGATAGGTTATAATAATAGCCCTTACTATACCAAAAAAAAGGAATGTTTTTTGCCTTCAGATCTACTGTAACCACTTAAGGACCACCCCACGTACATTTACTGCGGCAGGGCGGCCCTTAAGTGCAAATCATGTACCTGTACATGATTTTTTACAAAGGCTTTAGGGGGCGCACGCACGTTGCACTCCCACTGTGATTGGACATACCGGGAGCCAATCAACGGGACCGACAGCCGCGATGGCCGCCAGCCACCTGTGATCGTTCAGAAGAATGACAAAAAGGCAGTCTGCCTATGTAAATAAGGCAGACCGTCGTTCTGTCACCCAGGAAGAGAGAGATCTTGTGTTCCTACTAATCAGGAAAACAGATCTCTCTCTTCCTGCAGTCAGTCCATCCCCTACACAGTTAGAAAACACTCCCTTGGAGCACATTTTCACTTTGATCACCCCTGACGTTAACCCCTTTACTGACAGAGTAATTTATACAGTGACAGTGCACTGATCACTGTTTTGGTGTCACTGGTCCCCAAAAAGTGTCAGATTTGTCCGCCACAATGTCGCAGTCCCGCTAAAAATCGCTGATAACCACCATTACTAATAAAAACAATAATAAAAAAAGTCCATAAATCTATCCCATAATTTGTAAGAAAAACTTTTTTTTTTCAAAATTTTGTCTTAGGCAAAAAATAAAATCCAGTGGTGATTAAATACCACTAAAAGAAAGCTCTATCTGTGTCAAAATGGGTACACTGTTGCATGACTGTGCAATTGTCATTGAAATTGTGATAGCACTGAAAGATGAAAATTGGCCTGGGCAGGAAGGGGGTAAAAGTGCCCACTGCCCAGTAGGCAAGTGAAATCCTTTGAATTGCTCTTTTATCAGTATCTTTGCTGCCGAGAGTGTGCCCATCCTTGAGGATGCATTTTTCTATCTTTCTGGGGAGTTGCATTGGCTTTATGGTCTACAGGGAAGTGCAAGTAATGACTGAAACTTTGGCTTTATTTCTGTGATGCCATTACCTCAATAAAATAGATATTAGGTTAAACCGACATATTTTTATTAACAAAGGGCACATCAATCTAGCTTTCAGAAGGGGTCAATTTGTACAATCTGGACTAAATTCTGCTGTAGTGTACAATAATAGGAAAATTATTTTACTGCCATGCCAAGAACTGCATGTTTCGGTAAAGAGACCTTTTATATCTTTTCTGATAAATCTGTCAATGGGGAGCTATGATAACACTACAAGATGAGATCGTTGACTTTACGCTAGAAACCAATTAAACCTTTTTGATATTATCATCCATCAGTTTCTACTACAATCAGATATAGCAGATAGAGATATACTGAATGTAGAGCATAAGCCGTACATCCTGTCCTTAGTGTTCTCTCTCTGTATTAGCTCATAGGCCGGAATGGCTTTACACAGATCATTGTGACACACTTAATGGAACTGTTGCTTTGTCTGTGATTAGTGTCTTACAGCTGGCCTTATATTAATGAATCTGATCATTTCTTTCTGACAACCCCCAAATGTGCACATCTCCTTTTCTATGCTTGTTGTCAACCTAGATTTATATTAAGACAAACTTTGCTCTTCTGACAGATTTGTCTCCATTGATATGTACTGTGTAACAGAGCAGGGGTGGTCAGACTCCCTCAGCGACATATTAGTAAAGATTGCTGTGCTTGCAAGGTTTCCTAAGGCTGGCTATGATGGGTCAGGATTCCCTCATCCACACAAGTGAGGTAGAAGAATCCTCCCCCCTGGGACACTGATCAGTATAATCTGACAGCAGAGAGTCCCCGCTGTCAGATTATACGGGTCAGTATACGGGTAGTAGCTGCAGCCAATGGAAGAAACAATTTCCAATGTTAGATTGACGTAAGTTGAGTGGGATAAGTAAAAATGTTAGATACATGGGAATGGTGCTAGATCCTTACTATTGTCATTGGAGGGTCTCATCCCCAAATTAATTCAAAAGACAACACTGTATGTAGTGGAACTCTAAATACCCCTCCAATGAACAAATATACACTTGAGGACCCTTTTAAAAAAAAACAAAATCAACATATCTTTATTATATCAATTTTAAAACCTTTAAAAACATATCCTTTTACAAAAGACATCAGTTCTATCACTTGTCTCCCAAATAGGAAACAGAGGGTTTGTAGCATGGAGATCTTCCCAGATTGTACAATGTGGGTCAACGCGTTTCAAAGACCGATCCGCTTCATCAGGACCTCAAATCTCTCATGCAAATGTAACTGAGCACTCATAAAGAATCAACAAGTGACACCTCTGTTAAATATGCCTTAGGATAAATAGACATTGATGGAAATGCGTGTGGACACAGTCCCACCAACTTGAGGGAGGACCATCACACACGGGGGATGTTAGGAAGGGGAGGTACTCCTGATGTACTCCTGTTATTCTATGAATGATTTTACATCTAAGATGCCCAACTATAGGGGGGGGGGGGGCAAGATAAGGCACGGTTGTGAACCCTAATTGGAAGAGAAGTGGTAGACTTGATGTCTTTTTTAAAAGGATATGTTCTTAAAGGTCTCTAAAATTGATATAATGAAGATATATTGATTGTTTTTTTTAAAGAGTTTTTCAAGTGTATATTTGGAGGGGAATTTAGAGTCCCTCTACATACAGTGTTGTCTTTTGAATTAAGTTGGGTTGGAGCGGCCACACATTGATCAAAATTTGTCCGGTCCCTACTGAACCCAATAGAATTTTGATCCATCTATGTCCAGTTTAATTAAGCATGTAGCACTTCTATGCATTTACTTTAAAATTCTTATAGAGTGTCATACTTTCCCTAGTTCATGGTATTTTCCTCTTCCAGGGTGTCTCTTTGTCTAAACACAATTCTGGCCAGAGAACCAGACCAGTGATGAATTACGGTGCAGATGACAGACAAGTATTTCCAGGCTTGAGTCAAGTAAGAAGAAGGGCACCAAAGTAGGGAGAGATGGCAAGCTACATTGGAGAAGGGCACAGACTAGGCTTTTTTTTTTTAAGAAAAGGGCACAGACTAAGCATTTTTGGCTAATAAATCTATTTTGTGTGGCGTACTCTTGGACCTTTACTTTTAAATGTTAGAATGGAATACAAGGAAGCCCCAGCCCCCCTTCCAGCATTGTCTGTCCTGACAGGAAATCTCCCCAGTAAAGATGTACACAGAAAAACCTAGACAGAGGCTTTCACCCATCTTCTTTGATAAGGAAGATGTGGGCACCTGCAAAGCATCCTTGGTTGACCATCCACTGTCCTGCTCCATTAACACTGGGTTCACATTAGCAGGGTGAGGGAGAGAAACTTAGAGAAACTTAGGGAGAAATAACCAAACACATTTCAGAATTACAGTTTGTGGATGTTGCTGCATTATGTAAAACTTATTTTAATTTTGTACTTTTTAGAATGACGTGCCTTGTAATTGTGCAGAATTTTAAAGGGTATCTTGACCAAAAACAGGTTGAGAAATAGACTTGTGCACAGCGGAAAATGTGTTTTGTTTTGTTTTAATTTGTAAAATACATAATTCCGTACTGTTATATTCATTATGTTACGTTAATTCATTTTCAAATAATTCATTATTTCTGTAGAGTATAGATATTTAATTCATTGTATTGTTTAATTGTTTCAATTTTGGAAGATTCATTATTTATGTATATGTATTTGCGATAACAAATTGTAATTCTGAAATTTGTTTGGCTATTGAATCCATTAACACACACACACACACAATGACGATGTCTCTTCTGCTGCTTCTCAAAACTCGTCTCCTCTGCTGAAATGCAATACAACACTCTTTTCAGGAATGCACTTTGCCAGTTGTTGTGCTGTGTCACTGCTGCTGGTACCAGGAGGAACCTGATATCCAGAGCTTGAATCCATTGCGCACACACACACACACACACACACACACACACACACACACACACACACACTATCTCTTCTGCTGCTTCTCAAAACTCATCTCCTCTGCTCAAATACAACACCCTTCTCACTCAGTTCTCAGGAATGCACTTTGCCAGTATTCCAGTAATTCAACCTCCAGCACAAAATGAATCAGCTGAATGGGCTGTAAGATTTACTCAACCTGCTGTTTCATTAGGCCTTTAACGTATTAGCGAATTATGCAGAATTAATTTGTTATTTTCATTATAATTTATTTTTCGTTTTAGTTGAAATTCATTATTTTTTTCTTCGGACATTCCGAATGTCCAAAAGATGCAAAATTCGTCCGAATTTTGATTAGTTACGAAACGCATTGCACATGTCTATTGAGAAACACTGGCCTAGATTTTGATTTACTAAAGACAAATTCTGTCTTAGCTTAGTGAATGAGATAAATGAATGAAATGAATGAGATCTCTGCTGACTTACAGTATATCATCCAATCATATGCAAACAAAAATATGTTTTTTTTTTTAATTCTTGCATGTGATTGGGTATTGCTTGCAAAGGGAATTTTAACTTCATCCACTAAGTTAAAGTAAAGTTCCCTTGCAAAGTGAACAGTCTATTTACCTTTTAGTAAGTCAATCCCATTGAGACAACAGAGTAAGAACCCATTCACACCATCTTTGTTCACTGCTGTTTGTTTAATGCGTTTGTATGGGCTGCCTAATACACCACAGCAGACCAAAAAAGTGTGCATGCAGCATTTTTGAGGCGAACCATGAAGCGCAGTAAAAGTAAAATGGAAGTAACAGAGATGTGCCAACTAGGGGAGACTGTCCTGAAGTCTCCTGCAATGCGTGGCGTGCATCCCTGTGGACTGGTAGAGGAGACCTCGGACTGAGGAAGTGATAGCAAGTACCTTCCAAAAAATGTACTTGCTACACCACCAAAAAAATCTACTTAAATTAGGGAAAAAGCAAAAAAGAACATTTGCTCATTGTGTGGAAGCAGTGATCTCTCTACAGAGGTCCCAAACACTCCATTCGGAGTCAGACCTATAGCTCTGCAATCTGCAAAACTCAGGCTCTCTGCTAACTGGAAAGCTCTGGTTCAGCAGGGGGCACATCAGATCTCTGCAGAGAGACCATTGCTTCCCAACAAAGAGTAAGGGTCCTTCTCTTCAGCTGTTGGAAGGGCACAGGCTTTTCTACTCAAGCTGTAGATGCTTTAGAAAGAAAATAATCACCACACACTTTTTGTTTTTTTTGCCCCTGAAATGTATTTAGCTAATTTAACCTGTTGCTGACCGCCCGCCACAGTCATACTGCGGCAGGCAGCCGCTCCTGCGCGAACCGCCGTAGGTATACGTTGGTCGCGCTCCAGCAGCTAGGGGGCGAGCGCGCGTCGCCGCCGGCGCGCTTCCGCCCTTGCTCGTCAGCGGGGACTCCACTGCATGGGGCAGGCAGCTCCGATTATCCAAAACAACGGTACAGCGCTAATATGGTGCATTCAGTGATAATATGTAAAAATAAAAGAACATATATCTATGCAATATTAAGGTGCTATAATACATAAATCTGTGCAGTATTAAAGTGCCATAGTACAAATAACTGTGCAATATTAAGGTACTATAATAGAAATAAAGTGCTTGTAATGAATCAAATTCATATAATATATAAATAATTGATAGATCCAAAGAGTCCAGTGGTCTTGTGCTAGAATTGGTGCAAAATTAGCTTGATGACGATAATCCAGCCAGTGTTTTACAAGTGAATCTGTTTGTCTTCCACCACCAACACCTAAAATAATTGGCCTCTCACCTGAATTTTTGACCTGTGTTTCACCACAAGGTCAAAATAAGCAAATAATCACCAGCAGGGATTAGCAAGCTCTCTCACAGCTCTCTCACGGATCTCACATAAAAAATAAAAGGCACAGGATCTAATGCTCTCAGTATGAACAGGGGTTTTTATTCAGGACAAAAAATGGTAAAAAGACTCACATATACAGGCACTACTGATAGTGCATGGAAACCACAAATATAGAGCAGCAAACTAGTTGTAAGCTTCCAGGTTAGCGGTGAAGACTCCGCCCCCCTATACACGTTACGTCATCCGTCAATCAGACGCTCAACTTCCTCAGTAGGGGGCAAACCGACGTAGCGGAGAAGCCGATGCAGCGGGCAGGCAGCTCCGATTACCGCCTGACACCTGCGATCATTCCCCGCTGAGAGAGAAGAACGGTCAGCTGTTGTAAACACAGCTGCCTATTCTCCCTGGAATCATCACAGAGCTCCTGTGATCCTTCTATATAGGAACACAGGTCTCTGTGATCATTTCACAAGCCAAATCCCCCCACAGTTAGAACACGCTCCTAGGTACACATTTAACCCCATGATCACTCACAGTGTTAACCCCTTCCCTGCCAGTGTGATTATTACAGTAACAGTGCATATTTTTAGCACTGATTACTGTAGTAATGTCACTGGTCCCTTCAAAAGTGTCAAAAATGTCAGTCAGGGGTCCGATCTGTCCGCCGCAATGTCGCAGTCCCGCTAAAAATCACAGATTGCCGCCATTAATAGTAAAAAAAAAAAAACAATAAAAATGGCATAAATCTTTCCTGTAGTTAGTAGACGTGATAACGCTTATTGCGATATTTTTTTACCAAAAATATGTAGCAGAAAACAAATTGGCTTAAAATGTTAAAAAAAAATTATTTTTTTATTTTTTTTGGTAATGTTATATAGCAGAATGTGAAAAAAAATATATATATATATATTTATTTATTTTTTTTTCAGAATTGTCGCTCTTTTTTTGTTTATAGCGCAAAAAAAAAAAATTTAATAATTGAACCACTTCAGCCCCGGAAGGTTTTACCCCCTTAATGACCAGGCCATTGTTTGTGATACGGCACTGCGTTACTTTAACTGATAATTGCACAGTCATGCGACAATGTACCCAAATAAAATTGATGTCCTATTTTTCCCACCAATAGAGCTTTCTGTTGATGGTATTTAATCAACTCTGCAGTCTTTATTTTTTGCACTATTTACAAAAAAAGGCCGACAATTTTGAAAAAAAAAAAACAATATTTTTTACTTTCTGCTATAAAACATTCCCAATAAAACTTTTTTAAAAATCACATTTCTTTATCAGTTTAGGCCAATTTGTATTCTGCTACATATTTTTGGTAAAAAAAATCGCAATAAGTGTATATTGATTGCTTTACGCAAATGTTATCGCATCTACAAACTAGGGTAAAGATTTATGTTATTTTTTACTAGTAATGGCGGCGATCAGCGACTTTTAGCAGGACTGCGACATTGTGGAGGACAGATCGGACACTTAACTTACACTTTTGGGGGGACCAGTGACATTACTACAGTAATCAGTGCTAAAAATATAATGGTTTGGTGGTGAATTGGCGCAAGAAGAGGTCTCAAAAAAAAAAAAAAAAAGTCTGGTCCTGGGGACCCGGGGGAGGGGGAGAAGGGAAACACCAGGGGTGGGGGGACCCCCAAACAGTTCAGGGGGTAGCTGTCCACTGTAGCGGCTGCCGGCGGAAGAGACAGAAGAGATCTCTGGGGGGAGACAAGAGGGAAGACAGCGCAGCGCCTTCTAAGTGCAGCAAGACATTTATTGAAGTATGTGCAGCAGTATTACACTCACATTTAGTTGGTGAATAAGATGCAGTTTGTCAAGTAATGTTGATCATCAGGAGCATCACTGGAGCAGGTCCTGGTGGTGGAGGCAGTGGATCCCGGTGAGAGCGGCAGGGGGTTCCTCCGTGTGTACAGGGATGGCCTCGGTGGTGTCCGTGGGCTCCTCGTCAACTGGTGGAACGCTGGCACTCGTGGGTCCTGGGATCCTGGAGTCACTCCTGGCGGTGATGCGGGATGCTACGGCGACGCGTTATCGGAGCATGCGCTCCTTCCTCAGGCCGTGGATGCACCATGTTTGGACAGGGCATTTATGCAGTGATAAGGACGGTGGCTCAGGGGAGGCAAAAAGCATGGCTTGAAAGTCTGCAATAGGTGGAATATAGGTGTTTGGCCACTAGGTGGGGTGTGTGGGTACACAAACTGATGTGGTTAAATGCATGGGGAGGGGAATAACAGACCATGTGGGAAACTATAGTGTAATAGGACCGTAGTTGAAAACTAAAAATGGGAGGGGGTTTTGTTTTGGGGGTTTTTTTCACTGGGAGGGATGGAGATGACAAGGGAGGGGGGGGTTTTTGGGGGGATTATGTGTATAAGTGTCATGGATATGTGTTGCTGTGTGTATGGTGCTACGGGATAAGAATAGGGTACATGGTTTGGGCACGGGGACATATTGGGGGGGGGGAGGGGAAGGACATGTTGGGTGTTGGGGGGGGTGGAGGAGGGGAAGATGTGATGTAAAAAAAAAAAAAAAAACGCATGTACAATAACTGGGGATGGTTTTGGTTGGTTGTAGCTGTTTTGGGGGGGGGGGGGGGGTTGTGGGGGTTTTTGTTTTCACGGGCATTTTGATCCATTGATCCGGGGGGGGGGGGGAATGGAAGGGTGTTGTGTTGTCTTAACAAAAAAAAAAAAAAACGCACAAATCAATTAGTAACAAATCAATTAGTATCAAATCCGAACTTTTGCAACAGGCGATGGGGGGGGGGGGGGTATGGCTGGGGATGGTTTTGGTTGTGGTTGTTTGGGGGGGAGGGAAGGGTTGTGGGGGTTTTTTGTTTTCACGGGCGGTTTAATTCGTGGGGGGGTTTAGTGGGGGGCGTGGAAAGAAGGTGGGTGGGGTGCATGGAGAAGCATTACAGTAAGGTGTTGGTTTCTATTTCCTCGTTAAGGCCTCCAGGCGCGAGGGTGTCAAGTGTGTAGATCCAGAACGTTTCTCTGCGACAAAGTCGCTTGTAACGTTCAGTTTGTGGGAATGAGTTGGGGATGGACTCGATGACCCAGACACGCAGACCTGTGGACGATTTCTCATGGTGTTCGGCAAAATGTCTGGGCACACTATGTTTGTCTTTTCCGGCCTCGACTAGGCGGCGGTGTTCGCCAAACCGCTTTCTTAGGGTCCGGATGGTTCTCCCTACATAGAACTGGCCACAAGGGCAGGTGAGGCAGTAGATCACGTATTCGGATGAGCAGTTGTGGAAGTGTTTGATGGTGTATGTTTTGCCTTTTACGTTGAATTCTTTTTGTCCATGTTGTATGTGCTTGCAGGTGAGGCAAAGGGCTTTGCGGCATTGATACATCCCAACAAGCGGATGAGGCATAGGGTGGCTGTGGGGGTTTTTTGTTCTTGTTTTAGTTTGCTCGGTGCTACAAGAGTTTTGATGCTTCTGGCCTTTCGGTAGGATACCTTAGGCTTTGGGGGGATGGTGGATTTTAGGTGGGGATCTTCCAATAGGATGGGCCAGTGTTTGGTGAGGATCTGTTCCATTCTGCGAAATTTGACATGGAATTGGGTGGTGAAGCGTATGGGCTGTGTTGTGGGTGCGTCTTTGGGGGTGGGGGCAGTAATGTTTGTGTACTGGGAGTAAGCTTCATTGATGAGGGGTTGGGGGTAACCTTTTTCAACAAATTTTTGGGTTAGCAGGCCGCTCTGTTCGGTGTAGTCATGTTCTTTGGTGCAATTTCTTCTGAGTCGGCAGAATTGGCTTTTAGAGATATTTGAGATCCATCTTGGGTGGTGGCAGCTTCGGAAGTGTAGGAACGAATTGCCCGCAGTGGGCTTGGTGTAATTCTTGGCCAATATGTGTTTGTCTTGGTGGTATAATAGGAGGTCTAGAAAGGCGAGTTCTGTGGGGTCGCATACTGAGGTGAATGAGAGGTTGTAAGTGTTGTTATTGCAGTGGTTGACGAACAGTTGGAAGAGAGGCTCTGGGCCGTCCCAGATGACAATGATGTCATCTATGTATCGACCGTAGTAGATGATGTTGGCGGCGAACAGATTATTGTGCCAAATGTGGTTGGTTTCCCAATAACCCATGGTGAGGTTGGCATAGCTGGGGGCAAAATTAGCCCCCATAGCTGTGCCATTGACCTGGAGGAAAAACTCACCATTGAATTCAAAGTAGTTTTTTTGGAGGCAGAATTCTGTGGCTTTGCTGATGAAGTTGGCTTGTTGAGGGTTGATGGTGGGATCGTCCATGAGGAAGTGGGTAACGGCTCTGAGGCCTATGTCATGGGGGATGGAGGTATATAGAGAGTTGACATCAAGGGATGCCCACATGTAGGATGATTCCCAGGAGTAGTGGGAGAGTTGTTCAAGAAGGTACACTCCGTCTCTGATGTATGCTGGGAGGTTTTGGGCTAGGGGTTGGAGGAATTGGTCAACGTATTGGGAGAAGGGGCTGGTTAGGCTGTCCATGGCGGCTACTATGGGCCTGCCAGGGGGGTTGGTGGAATTTTTGTGAATCTTGGGAATGTGGTAAAAATATGGTGTGGCAAAAAAATCCTTATTGAAAAATGCCAGTTCATGTTTATTGATTATGCCGGCCTCGTGTGCCTGCATAGTCAGGGACCGAGCCTCAGCTTGAAATGGAATCAGGGGATCTTGGTGGAGCTTATGGTAGGTAGAGGTATCAGAGAGGAGCCTGTGGGCTTCATCTAGGTAGTCAGTTTTGTTTTGTATTACTATACCTCCACCCTTGTCGGCCGTCTTAATGACAAGGTTGGGGTTTTGGGTGAGATGCTTGAGGGCTTGTTTTTCACCGGTGGAAAGGTTGGAATGTTTGGAATGGGTGGGGGTAGCCGGTTGACAAAGTTTGATGATGTCGGAGTAAACCACTTGGTAGAAGGTTTGAAGGTATGGGCCCTTGGAATGAACTGGGTTGAAGACAGATTTGGGCTTGAAGGAGGAATGTTTAACTGGGGGTGAGGAGGATGGGTGTTGTGTGAACAGGGAGAGGTCTTCATCGTCATCATCGATGTATAGTTCCTCCAGTATTTTGCGGCCCTCTGGGTCAATGTCCAGGGGGACTGTGGGGGACGGTGTTGGTGGGGGGAGCATGATGGAGGATTGTTTGGTGGATTGTATGTTATAGTAGCGTTTGAGTGTTAGGTTACGTATGAAATAGTTGAGGTCCTTGTATATGGTGAAGGGGTTGGGCAGGGTGGAGGGTGCAAAGTTCAGACCTCGGTTTAGGAGGGAGATTTCTGCGGTGGAGAGGGTATGTGATGATAAGTTGAAGATTTTGGCTGTGTATGTAGTTTCGCCCTTTTGGGGGTTTCTACGTTTGCCCCCCCGCTTTCCTCTTCGTCTAGCTTTCTTTTTTCCCTGGTCTGGTTGTGGGTTGGCGGGGGGGGAAGCACTAAAAATGTTGCTGGTCACAGGGGGGCCTATGATCTACTGCCAGTGTGGAGGTGGGAATTGAGGGGGGAGATGGGGGGATATGGATGGAGGGGTGTGGGGGTGTCTGAGACTGCGTTCCTGGGGCATGGTCAAGTCCTCTGGATGTATTTTGGCAGAAGGTGCCGGGTGGTTTGGCTGGGGTGGGTAGTATGGGGCTGGGGGAGGTGGACAGTGGTGGCTTAAGGGTTTTGTGGCCTTTGGGGGTGGGAGGGGGACAAGGGTGGGTACTGGAGGGGGGGCAGTCTATGCGGGTACGGGTTCTTCTGCTTCTTTGGGGCTTGGGAGACTGGCGCAGTTTGAGTAGGGGCGTGGGTGGGGTGCGATGCGGGTGTGTGGAGTATAAGGGGCGGCGGTGTTTGGGGGGGAGAAGATGGGGGGGTATAAGCGGGCGTGGCCGAGGGCATGGGGGTAGTAGGGGTGGGGGGGGAGGGGGGTGACTCATGGGTGGTGGTGTGGGTGGGTGTCTGGAGGTTTTTTTCCAATTGAAAACTTTTTTACAGTTGTAATCATCTAGATCTCGTCGGATTTTGCCTAGCTTGGTTTTGAGAAGTTTGTCTTCATCAAGCTTGGTATGCTTTTTAAGGGTAAGGAGCCATCTGGTTGGTATGTGGGGGGTGTAATGCGTGAGACTGTTGATGTGGTGGTGGAGTTGCTGTATAATGTGGGAATATTTTGCGTCACGTTGTTGGATAATAAGTTGCATCCATTTTTTCGTGCAAAATTCAGAGACTTGTGACCACTCCGTGGCCAGTTCAGTGGATAGAAATGGGCAGATTTTGAGGATTCTGAGGCCACGGGGGGATATGGCCAGGGAAATGTAATGTTCTAGGAAGAATTTGTCCCACCATTGGTGGTTGGCGGAGGATATGAGTTGTTCTATTTTCCTAAAGGTGTTGGTGCAACCTTTGATTTTGTTTCAAAAGTTCGGATTTGATACTAATTGATTTGTTACTAATCGATTTGTGCGTTTTTTTTTTTTTTTTTGTTAAGACAACACAACACCCTTCCATTCCCCCCCCCCCGGATCAATGGATCAAACTGCCCGTGAAAACAAAAACCCCCACAACCCCCCCCCCCCCCCAAAACAGCTACAACCAACCAAAACCATCCCCAGTTATTGTACATGCGTTTTTTTTTTTTTTTTTACATCACATCTTCCCCTCCTCCACCCCCCCCAACACCCAACATGTCCTTCCCCTCCCCCCCCCCCCCAATATGTCCCCGTGCCCAAACCATGTACCCTATTCTTATCCCATAGCACCATACACACAGCAACACATATCCATGACACTTATACACATAATCCCCCCCAAACCCCCCCCTCCCTTGTCATCTCCATCCCTCCCAGTGAAAAAAACCCCCAAAACAAAACCCCCTCCCATTTTTAGTTTTCAACTACGGTCCTATTACACTATAGTTTCCCACATGGTCTGTTATTCCCCTCCCCATGCATTTAACCACATCAGTTTGTGTACCCACACACCCCACCTAGTGGCCAAACACCTATATTCCACCTATTGCAGACTTTCAAGCCATGCTTTTTGCCTCCCCTGAGCCACCGTCCTTATCACTGCATAAATGCCCTGTCCAAACATGGTGCATCCACGGCCTGAGGAAGGAGCGCATGCTCCGATAACGCATCGCCGTAGCATCCCGCATCACCGCCAGGAGTGACTCCAGGATCCCAGGACCCACGAGTGCCAGCGTTCCACCAGTTGACGAGGAGCCCACGGACACCACCGAGGCCATCCCTGTACACACGGAGGAACCCCCTGCCGCTCTCACCGGGATCCACTGCCTCCACCACCAGGACCTGCTCCAGTGATGCTCCTGATGATCAACATTACTTGACAAACTGCATCTTATTCACCAACTAAATGTGAGTGTAATACTGCTGCACATACTTCAATAAATGTCTTGCTGCACTTAGAAGGCGCTGCGCTGTCTTCCCTCTAGTGCTAAAAATATACACTGTTACTGTACTAATGACATTGGCAGTGAAGAGGTTAACACCAGGGGCGAGCAAAGGGGTAAATGTGTCTCTAGGGGATGCTTTCTAACTGTTTGGGGGATGGGCTTGTGGATGAACACAGAGACCTGTGTTCCTAAATAGGAGGAACACGGAATCCCTGTGTTCATCACTGACAGAACAGCGATGTGCCGTGTTTACTTCGGCAGACCGCCGTTCTATCTCTCTGGGGGGCGATCAAGGGTGTCCGGCGGAACTGGGAGCCATTTGCATTGAGTACTTGCTTTCCTTTTGTCAAGATGCTTTGAGTGCAGGCTATTTGTTGTGTGTAAATTGCATTAGGAAATGAAGATCTGTGTCGCTCATTTTGGCAGGATCTCACTGGTAAAGAACTGTTGGGAAGCATTCTCATGGCCTATACTTTGGTTGATGAGGTCAGGTTTTTCACTTTGTGAAATAAAGCCTTTGGTTCGGGTCTGTTATGAACTTTTATTTCCCGCTACATCTCTTGACCAAGATCTTTTCACTCCTCCTTTTATGCTGCAGGTTGAATTTTTGGAATGGCTACTGAAACATTGTTCAGTTTCCTTTCTCGAGCAGCATTCAGGTTATGCACAACAGGTGCTGTTACATTGTGTTACTGCTGTGCACTCTTTGGTTGAGCAAGTAAAATGCAAATTGACCTTAGTTCAGGCTCGGCCCCAAGTCTGGTCAGAGATCCTATCCCCAGTGTTAAATGATTTACACAAAGTCAGATCTGCTGCTAAACATCCAGAATTTCTTACTTTGTTACCCTTAGCAACCACAGCTGCTACTGAGTGTTGTTTACCTCCTGTAGATCCATTGAAGGCTCTCCCTGCAGTACCATTATCCAAAGCAAGCTCTCAGACCTCTTCCTGTACCTCTGGTACGTTCCCCTCTATGCTCCCCAGTACCGTTACTACTTTTCCATCAGCAGTGCAGTCTGGTCAGCACCATGCAGGACTCCAGTAACTAAACCAAAAAAGAAACATTTTTTTTCTACTGCTCATACAACTCTGCCACTATCTATGCTGTCTGCTGATGGGGTCCGTTCCTCCTCCGTGCTTCCTGCTGATAGGGTGCGTTCCTCCTCCGTGCTTCCTGCTGATAGGGTCCATTCCTCCTCCACGCTGTCTGCTGATGGGGTCTATTCCTTCTCTATGCTGCCTGCTGATGGGGTTCAGCCTGCCTCTATGCTTGCCATTTGGGTTCAGCCTGCCTCTGTGCTTGCCAATAGGGCTCAGTCTACCTCTGGTGACCTGCAGTCCTCTGCCAAACCTGCCGCTGTTGACTTGACGTCCTCTGCCAAGCCTGCCGCTGGTGCCCTGCCGTCCTCTGCCAAGCCTGCAGCTGGTGCCCTGCCATCCTCTGCCAAGCCTGCAGTTGGTACCCTGCTGTCCTCTGCCAAGCCTGCTGTTGTGACCTGCTGTCTGCTGCCAAGCTTGCCTCTGGTAAACTGCTGTCTTCTGCCAAGCCTGCTTGTGACCTGCTGCTAGCCGCCCAGCTGGACTTTGCTGATTCGTTGGCCGCCGCCCAGCAGGAATATGCTGATTTCAAGGCTGTCGGCCCAGCCGGACTATGCTAATTCCCAGGCTGCCCAGCTGGACTGTGCTGACTCCTGGGCTGCCGCTCAGCTGGACTCTGTTAACTGGGTTAAGCTCCCGACTGCTGAGGGGTCTGAGGCTTCTGGGTTTCCTTTGTCATGTGATTTGCATAGGTTATCTGTCTGATCTGAGATCCCTACTTTTGCCTGTCCTGAATTTCTTTTGAAGCCGCTTGCTCCTGTTGCGCCAAAGCTGGGAGGTCCCGATACCCATGTGAAATGTATGAGCTGTACCCAATATTACAGCCCCAGTAGTAGAGGCCTTCTGGGGAAGGGCAGAGTTCCATTTGAACCTTGTCCTAACCTAGGCATTCTGGCACCCGGGTCAGGTAACCTATGCCTTGGGTAGACCTGAGAGGCAGTTAAAATGTGTGGCAGTCTCTAACTACCTCAATGGAGAAGGTTCGGTAGTGTTTGGACAACCTGGCATCTGGGTACCTGTTTGGAGCAAGGACTCCGGTGTTAAGCCTTTGGGTTGCCTTCAGAATCCCAGCATTGGGACATATGCTGCACTAAGAAATTGTAAGCCTTCGTGTTGTGCCTACCCAGGGATCTGAACAGCAAGGAACCCAGTCGGTTTTTGAACCCTGGCGGTGGGGTACTCAGCCAGCCTCCAGACCCTGGCGGTGGGGTACCCAGTCAGCTTCCAGACCTAGGTGGTGTGGGCCCAGAAGTTTTACAGGGAACCCCCAGATCTACCATCCCTTTCTTGACTCTTGTGGTCAGCCAGGACATGTACAGATTGTTCATTGTCCTCTTGGGGCTTAGCTCCCCAGTCCCACCCCTGCATTTTGAGTTCCCTACAGGATGCTGGTTCCAGTATTTGTTCCAGTGTCTTCACATGGCTTCCAGATTGTGGAAATCTCAGATAACCTCCTGTAAATACAATGGTTGACTTGGGCTCTAGTGGACAATGTCTTAATGAAAGGCCAGTGCGTCTGAGATTTGGCTGGATCATGTATCCGCAGACAGTGAGGTGAGCCCCTCTTCATTAACTGCAGGCAACTTATTTCTTAGCTGTTGAGGATCGAGCTCCTAGGCATAAGAAAGGGGTTGAAACCTGGAGAGTGCAAAATATGGTGCAGCTCTGCATAGAAACCAATCAGCTTGCAGGTTTTTTTTTTTGTCAAAGCTTAATTGAACAAGCTGAAGTTAGAATCTGATTGGCTACTACTGCACCAGCTGCACCAGATTTTGCACTCTCCAGTTTTAGTAAATAAACCCCAAAATGTGTACCCATTAGAGCTGCACGATTCTGGCCAAAATGAGAATCACAATTTTTTTGCTTGGAATAAAGATCACGATTCTCTCACGATTCTCTGTGTAACATCTTTTACATTATAAAAAAAATTGGGATAACTTTACGTTTTTTTTTTTTTATTCATTAAAGTGTATTAATTGCGTTTGAAAGACTGCTGCGCAAATACAGTGTGACATAAAAATTTACAACAATCACCATTTTATTCTGCAGGGTCTCTGCTAAAAAAAAAAAATATATATAAATGTTTGGGGGTTCTAACTACTTTTCTAGGAAAAATAAACTGATTTAACTTGCAAGCAACAAGTGTAGGAAAAAGGTTTAGTCTTTAAGAGGTTAAACTTCCTTCCTCCGGCAGAGGAAAGAAAAGATACAATGTAATCATTTGTGTTTACAGTTCAGTGGGAGACTAATGCTGATAGGCTTTTGCGGGAGGCTCTTTTTTTTTTTGACAGCCTCCCTCACAGCTATGTAAAGAATCGAGCAAGTGTCATGTTAAGATCGTCAGGGGGAGTGAATCGCGATCTCAATTCTTTTATGATTAATCGTGCAGCTCTAGTACCCATTAAGAACAAGTAGTTTTAAACTTGTTGTTTCAGTTATCTAGGGTTGTTAATGATTGTTCTGCCCACTTTATGAAAGGTCATGTTATCTGTGAACTTTCATCTCTTGATCTACATTCTGGAGTCCCAGAACAAGTGGTTCTTCCTACAGTGTAGGATAATTTCCTGGACAAATAATAATAGCGCTGGACAATGTCACTTGCTGATGTGCCTCCACCACCTGTTCTTTTCAAATGTGTGTAACACCCTCCTAGGTAGGTGCTAGAGAGAGAGAGAAAGTATAGTTTTGGATCCTTTTCTGCTTACCAGAAGGATTGCCAGGTAAATCAATATTGTTTTCTGCCTACCAGAGAGCAGGATCTGCAAGTGAGGTCATCTCAATGTGCTGAGGTGCAACTCAGTTTGTCTGAAGTGTTTCACACTGGTCCAGTAGGGAGGCATATTGAACAGTGGGAGGAAACCTGACAAATGAGTGCACAGGCATTTAGTACAGCCCTGGTGATTGGCAGAGGAAAGTGCCTCAGGGCATGCTGGGATATTGTATAAATGCCATGAGCACATGTGCATAGGGTCTTTAAGCTGGAGAGCGGAGTGCCAGAGGGAAGGGGTGGCTGCCTCCTCCTCTGTAGAAGTTGCCATGTGGCCTCAGGTGGTTGAACTGAGGGCCTAAAGAGCTAGAGAGGAACTGAACCTGGAGGTCCTGTAAAGCTAACTGTAAGGGAGACACTGGTAGGATCTGATTCTGCTTACAGTGAGTACAGATCTGTGTCAAGGGGCCTGACCTGAGGGGGGCCAAACCAGCAGCTAGAAGAGTAAGAGGACGGGTGTCAGTAAAGGGGATGCTAGAGAGTATCTTGAAGATAATGTAGTTCACCAAGTCTATTGCTGGAGAGAGATCTAGGAGACTTAACCCTTTCCATACACGTGGCAGTATGGTCAAGCAGTGTGACTGCTTCCACAAGCAACCTGGTGAGGCCAAGTGATAGTTGTCCTTATCAACTGTATATAGTTCCAGTTGGAGTATCCCACTATTCCCTTCTCCCTTCCAAGTTCCACAATAAATACTAAAAACCAACACCCCTGGATAGTTTATTGAGTAATAAGCCATTGGGAGTAAGGATGAATGTGTGAACTGTACCCTAAGTGACTGTCTGCTGGTAATCAGAGGAGGCCCAACAAGTCATCATACAGCAAGCCCTACGGGAACAGTGCTACATGTGTCTTTGGAAAGTCATTTGTTTCCCAGATGTCTACTCCTGGACATGGTGGAGCAGTCTTAGCACCTAGGTGTGTTTTTCTCATCCTGTGCTTCAGGAGGATGTTGGAGATAAGCTTCATGATTCCCCTGGCAGGAGCAGAGAATGGTCCACCATGGTATTTGCATAGTTGGATCCTGGTTCATCCTCCTTGTTTGCTTCGCAGACTCAAGAGGGGGACTTCCTTGCTTTTATCTTCCTTGCACTGGTTCCACCCATGGGAAGGTTCTTTACAGTCCTGATAGATTTCCTGACTGTTGCTCCACAGACCCTGATGCATCCCTCCAAACTTTGGAACATTGCAAAGAGGGACACGTTCTGCACTGAAGGGATGTTGTCATGCTGTTGCTTTTGTTGCTTTCTGTTCACTGAGGATATTTTACGCTATGGTGTGTGTCAAAAAAAACCTGCTTCTTCCACTGTAAACTGTGGTTCCTTGCCAGCGTGTATGTCACTATAGGACACAGGGGTCAGCATGGACAGGAGGGGGGCATTTTCCATAACCGTTCCCCTATATTTTCCTCCTGCAGCAGCTGGAAGCTGGACTCTTCTCCTCTCCCTTCCACTGGCATTCAGCTCCAGGAGGAAGGTATAGGAGATTGGTGCTGCCCCTGCCACTCCTCCTGTCCAGGTTCCCCTTCCCTCTGCTGCCCAGGCCCCCATATGCTCCCCTGCCCCCCTCCCCTACATCGCTGCTGGCTTTATGTCATTCACCAGCCCCTTTCTTTTCTGATCACTCACTGTGCACATCTTTTAAATAATTTGAAAAAATAATAAAAGTAATACAAAAATAAAATCGAAAAAAAAAAAAATAACATTGTAAAAATAAAAACTACTGACACCGTCCACTATTGACACTATTCTCTGCCCTTTGGACACTTTCCACTGCCCTACTGACACCGTTTACTGCCCTAATGACGACATTGTCCACTGCTCGACTGACTGACTCTGTCCACTTTGTTTCTTTTAGTTAGGCCCTGCTAGTTAATTTCTTAGAGAAAAAGGGGTGCTGAACCCCGGTGATCTTTGATCTCTTTCATGTTGTTCAGCTAGATCTCTACCTCTTAAAAGTTGCCTACCCCTGCCCTAAGGAATAAAGCCCACACTACACAAGTCTCTTTTCTATGTGTCCCTTTTCCCTTTCGCAACTTTTTGTTTCTCTGTGAAGTAGTTGCTCAATATTTGAATGTCGCTATGCATTGGTTTGATAATTCTTGACATCATTATGCTTGCATGCTGCAACTCCTCAGAAGTGAGCCTGGATAGTCATGCTTCTGTACCTGTACGATAAGGCTTACATTAGGGTAAAGGTGGAGCTGTGGAGTTCGCAGTACAGCTATCTGATGCTACTCCCATTTTCTCACACTGGCTCTCAGGTGGATCACAGCACTGATCGCCAAACTGCAGCTCCCCTCCTGCCTTTCCTTCCTGTCACTGGCTCACTTCTATCTCCTCTTGCTGAAGTCAGGGCAAAGTGGGACTGATGCAGCTTCACCAAGTAGTCAAAGTTAAGAATGCAGAGTCCTGCTGACTGTAATTACAATGATGGCAGTGAGAGTCTATTGCCTCGTTTCTACTGAGCGGAACGGTTTGGGTAGGTACAGTTTGGAAGGCTTAGAATGGTCCGGGCCTATTCAGGTGAGCGTTTCCACTGCAAGTCGGACCGCCAGGGGCTATGCAGGGTTCAAACCAAACGTGGTGTTTGTTTTGTGCTTTCGTTTGACGTGAGCATTGACGTTTTCCTGTCCACCAATCAGTGGAATATGTTGTGTGACACCAGTAGCTCCGCCCTAACCATACTGTACCACTTTCATAATGGAAACACTTAAAATAGCGTACCGTACCGAACTGACCCGAACCGATCCGCTTAATGGAAACAAGGCATAAGTGCACCATCACATACCTGAAGTCTGCAGGACTTCATAATTCAGCTGAAAATAAGGGACAGTCCTTGTCATTCCGGGACTTTTGGAAAGTATTATAAATACCTGTAATAAATAAATACAAATACCCTATCTCTCTCACAGTTGACTCAAGGAAAAGGATTTTACAGTAAGCACAAAAATCCCTGCGTCAGAGACTGTTAAAAAAAAAAAAAAATAGTTACATTTTAATTAATTGTACCTGACAGCAACAGACTAATGATGTTGTCTTTTCCTTCTCTTCTTGTACTAGCAGGTCCCATGTTGATTTATTTCCCGAGAGTGATGACCCTTCATTTCTGACTGCTGTTGCACAAAAGATTACAGCAGGTTAAAGCAGATCTTGCAAGGTCCGCTTTTTTTCTTTCCCCTAAACACACATATACACACACACACGCGCACACACACACACATGCGTGCAAAATCAGAGTATTGAAATGCAAAACCATGCAACTTTCAGGAGGTATGGGATACTCACTGTTCACAGGATCTCAATGGAAGGTTCATGGCGTCACCCTCTTCGACGCATAGAGGAAGTTAAATATATCTACATCACAGACTTTCACACTTCAATGTTGCGGTTTGGTATGGGTGGGAGTCCCTGATTTATTAAGTGGACTTTGCTTTTAGTGCAAGATCCAATTTAATGTCAAGACATATTCAGGTATCTTGCATTTGATGATTTATATTAAAACATAACTGCATTAAATTGTGGTTTTATACCTCCACGGAATTCAGCTTTTACATTATGTATATTTCCCAGTGATTTTGTCCGTATTTGTGCTTTAATGACAAGACTCCTAGTGTTTGTGGATCTTGTTTTTTACTTAGTGCATCTTTTTAACGTGGTATAGATTTTGGCAGCTCAGGAAGATCAATACTGAAGCCGCATTTTTCCTTTAGTGTTAGTTTTTAAAGTTCATGTTGTTTTGGGTTTCATATTATTGCAGTAATACTTCCGGTTGCTACTGGGATTATTCTGTGTGTTGACATTCATGACTTTATTTTACAGAACATAATTATTTCATCATTATAACGAGATGGAAGAAAGAAGTGAAAATAATGCATTTAGAACAGATTTGTATTTAAATAAAGTAAGGTTACAGTGTGAAAATGAAGGTTGTCTTAAATGAAAGATGTTAACAATGGAAGATGTGGAATGAGTTGACCTTGGTAAATAATGGTATTGTCAATTAAATACTAATCCTTGTTTCAATGACTGCTCAATTCCAGAAAAACATTTTCCAGAAGAACCTGAATTCATTAAAATCGATTTAAATTCACCTAGTTTTTTTCAAATGAGGATTTTAGTATTTTTTACTAGTCATGGCGACGATCTGCGATTTTTTGCAGGACATTGCGGCGGACAGATCGGACCCCTAACTGACATTTTTTACACTTTTGGAGTACTAGTGACATTACTACAGTAATCAGTGCTAAAAACATGCCCTGTTACTGTAACAATTGCCATTGGCAGGGAAGGGGTTAACCCTGTGGGTGATCAAGGGGTTAAATGTGACCCTAGGGGAGTGATTCTAACTGTGGGGGAGGCGTGGCTTCTGAAATGACCATAGAGACATGTGATCCTATATAGCAGGATCACATGGGCTCTATGATCATCCCAGGGAGAAGGACGGTCAGCTGTGTTTACAACAGCCAACCGTCCTTCTCTCTCAGTGGGGAACGATCGCGGGTGTCAGGTGGCAATCGGAGCTGCCTGCCCGCTCCATCAGCTTCTCCGATACGTCGGTTTGCCTCGGAGAACCACACTGCCGCAGTATATATGTGGTAAGCGATCGGCAAGTGGTTAATGTGAGATCTGGGGTCAAAAAGACCTCAGATCTCACATCTACACTAAAAAAGAAAAAAAAAGTCATTTTTTTCATGATGAATTTGTTGCTAAGAAGCGACGTATGATGTTGCTCCGGTCCTCCAAGGCCATAGAGTTGAATGAGGGCCGTCATGCCCTCACTCGACTTCCTGCATGAGGGGACAGTGGACCGGATCGCTTTTCTCGCCACTGACGGGTCCGTTAAGCGGGGAAAACAACCAGGAAGTGGCGTGAGGGGGGCACCTCTCCCGCCACCCATAAAGGTGATCCTGCGGCGAATGCACTGCTGGGACCACCCTTATGTTACAGCATAAAGGTAGTGTTTTATATTAAATATATTATCAAATGATAAAATGTATATTAGATGAGTAAAGTGGTAGTAAACCACACTTTTTTTTAAACCCTGACAGACAATGGCATAATGTGCTAGTATGCATAGCTTACTAGCACTTTATGAAATACTTACTTTAGAATGAAGCCCTCTTCACCCGGTCTTCCTTCCGTGTTCATGTGCTCTGGCCATCTGATTGGCTGTGCTGCGATGCTGTCACTCCCTCCCATGTGTGAGGGAGTTACGGACCACAGCACAGAGCTCTGAAGGGACGGCACAGGTATGTTGTCCCTTCAGAATGCATGGCCCAGTGACATTACCGGCTGCATGCAGTGTGAATATCTCCAAAACAGTACCTACTGGTAAGCCATATTATAGACTTATCTGTAGGTACAATTAAATATAATTAAATATATATATATATATACGTCACTAGCCTGTCACTTGCTTGGGAGCCAATAGCGGACGAGCGAGCGCGCGCCCGCGGAGGCGCGCTTCCGCCCCGGCTCATTCCCCAGCAAGTCCATGCGTGTGACCGGCGGACCCGATGTCCGCCGGTCACTCGCCAATTGTCGGTGCAGAGGGAGAAAGGCAGGCGGCTGATGTAAACAAGCCGCCTGTCATTCTCCCCTGTGTAGAAACAGTGATCATACGGTTCTACTATGTAGGACCGTTGATCACTGTTCCTACACTTCAAGCCACAGCCAATCACAGTAAGAATCACGCCCCTAGAGACACACACCACCCCTCCCTCTCAAATAAAGTTAACCCCTTCACTACCAGTGTCATTTTACAGTAACAGTGCATATGTATAGCACTGATTACTGTAGTAATGTCACTGGTAACCCCAAAAGTGTCAAAAATGTCAGTCAAGGGTCCGATCTGTCCGCCGCAATGTCGCAGTACCGCAAAAAAAATCGCAGATCGCCACCATTACGTGTTAAAAAAAAAAACACCAAAAATGACAGAAATCTTTCCCTTAGTTAGTAAACGCAATAACTTTTGCGCAAACCAATCAAAATACGCTTTTTGCGATTTTTTTTACCAAACATATGTAGCAGAAAACAAATTGGCCAAACATGTTAAAAAAAAATGATTTTTACATTTTTTTGGGGGGGAATTTCATATAAAAAAATGTGAAAAATATTGTTGTTTTTGCAAAATTTACGTTCTTTTTTTGTTTATAGCGCAAAAAGTAAAAATCGCACAGGTGATCAAATACCACCAAAAGGGAAAAAAAAGGACAAAATTTGTTTAGGTACATCGTCGCACGACCGCGCAATTGTCCATTAAATTCACGCAGTAAGAAAATCGCAAAAATCCCCCTGGTCAGGAAGGGGGTAAAATCTTCCGAGGCTTAAGTGGTTAAAGTGATGCAAAACGATAACCATGTTCTTCAAAAACAATCCATACACATTCACTACATTCACTACCCAATGGCATTGTCATCTGTGTTTCATTAAATTGTTTATTGTTTCTCTGCCTCCTTGTACCATCCTCTGTGACTTCCCAAACCTCTCCTTTTACCCCCTCACTTCCATTTGCTTGGAGAGAGCAGTGCACATTAGGTGTGGTTATGTGCACTCCTGTACTATACACACTACAAATCTCATAATCCATAGCCCCTAGTCCATCTCAGGAGTGAGATGGTGGGACCATAGAGAATGAACATTGCTACCCTCTAACAGAAAGTCAGTTCACAGCAGCAATTCAAAAAGGAATTTGGAGATTTGGAGAAGGGTGAGAGCAATATAGGGTACTTTTTTCAGTTAAAGGCTAAGTTCACCTTTAGGAGCATGTTACACCCATATTTAGGAGGTATGGGCAGATAGTTTACAATGTGTATTGCAGGATCTGCTTGTCGGTGAGGCCTACTCGTGTGGAACACATTCATTATTACTCAGGACCAGGCGGAGTATGTAGTCATGTAAAAAATCCAATATTAGGGCAGTTCCCCTTCACTGTGTGTAGTAATACATACAGAAAATGTGGTGTCCCGTGTTACTACACACTGTAACTTGTTGCATTAGAAGGGACGTACTGATCCTGCACCGACTCCACCAGTCCAGCGTACCTCTGTTACTTCAATCCCAGTAACAGAATGAGGTCCTGACGTGCACCTGGCACAGACCTCATGTGTGCACTTATTAACTTCACTTTCGATAACCAAGCCACAGATCTCCATAATGTGAGTTTGGATATGGTTGCTATTGGATTATGACCACAAGGGAGAAAGCCAGACAACAACCCCCTCGCTACCGAAGGACCTGTCACCTTACCAAACACCATGCCTAATGATTGGTTGGTTTGTGTCTTGAACTTGTACTTAGTTACTCTTAGCAACTACACACTTCCTTGTCTTCCCAAGTTAACCGTTTGTAGTGGTGTTACTTCATACCCCGTTGTGCTTTATAGACCCTGGTTCTTTAGTTATGCCAAAACCAACATGCAACCATTTTAAACACTTCAGATCAAGCTCATAATGGTTAATGCACTTAACTGAAGAAGTGTGGCATAACAGTTCAATATGAACAAGGTCTTTCCCCTAACTCTAACTATAGTAGTGTGGGTGCCCAGGCATACATCTGTGAGGTGACAGTCCATTATGGCATTATCCATGACTTGGATGTCCCCAAACATCTTGGTGTCTTCAGCAGCAGCCCCGATTCCACGAACAGAACCAACCAGTACAGGAAGTGGAACCCAGCACCTGGACCTCAGCCTTCCCCATTTTTATAGCACAGATGGACTGGCTAGGACCAAAAGTCCAGGAACTGAGCCTGCAACAGTTAACCTTTTCTCCAGCTTGGGCCAGCCGCTATCTCACTAGTAACCCTACATTTCAACCTGCCTACAGGCTGATCGTGGGTATCATGCTTTAAAGGCTGAAATGTAAAAAAATTATCAATGCACATTTTTTTTTACCTGCAAAAAGATGTGCAATTATTTATTTTTTACAAAAGGTGAACTTACATACTTGAATACAATTTTTTTTTTCAAAGTAAGTTCGGTGTTACTTTAATCCCAAATTGGACCCATGTTCACATGTCTAAATTTGTAGTAATTGTTTTCTTAGATATGCCTAAGAAAACCTATTGAGCTTATGCTGCAGATAGTGCACATTAGAAGACTGTTGGTTTCTGGAAAAGCTTCCCGTGACAATTTCTCTCATAGGCATTATAAACCTTTCTACCCGCACCTTGTGCTCCTCTCTTGCATGTGATGCACATCAATGATCATGTAGTTTTATTGTGTCACTGTACGCACAACCTATAGTACAGTAAATCTTCACATTCCTTTGTCAGCAGTTTCTGTTTGTGTTCAAGGCATATGTCATGGCACTGCACAGGTTAATACATTATCTCAGAGACCAAAGATAACCTCCTGTGCTTTAGTGTGGCCTTTAGGGATTAGATGAACTCTCCACTTGACTGGCTTATAGATAAAGCACAAAGCATCTTGCTCCCCCCCCCCCCCAGTACCATTCCAAATACTAGAACAACAACAAAAAAGAGGGGGCACACCGACCTAGCACATTACCATAGCACAATTTTTTTGAATGTGTGTATAAAATTGGTTACCTCCACCTATAGGGGAGAAACCTGGATTTCTTTATTTGATAAAAAATTTTGTTATTTTAAATTTTGGGTTGATCTGTATTGATCGGTGTGGTGACCATATTCAGGGCTTCCTATATTTATATAGGACTATGCATTACTGTGGGGTATCTGCCTGGATAAAATGGGATGAGCATGCCACCCATTAACCTATAGGTCCCGTGTATAATTTCATATATATATTAAAAAGTTGACTGGCTGACATTTATTAAAATAAACTTCCCAGGATCAGCAACAACTACCAGAACCCTGCGGCAGATTACATTGTACAGATCAAGTCTGAAATGAATCCTTCTCCTGACACCATTGCTGTCTCCTACCCCAATGAGCACACCTGTGCCACCATTAACACCTCCTTCTATTACTGCTGGCCTGGAACTGTTAATGTCTACTACCTTCACTGCAAGCCTGCTGCCAATATTACCATCTCTTACTGGGCCCATTTGTATTGTTTGTTGCAGTGGCACTTATAATTTGTATCCCCATGGGACAATATATGCGACTTCACAGAAACTGCTGAAATGATAAAGATATTGAAATCAAGCTCACCTTCTGAGAGATCATTTTCCAGACAGGGATATACCAAAAAAAGTGCTTAAAGCGGAGTTCCACCCAGTGAACGTTTTTTTTAATAAAAATACCCCCGGGACAGTCAGGGCTAGTGCATTCCACAATGGCTAGCCTCTGATCTGTCCCGGGTTGCACTTACCTTTTAGAAGAAATACTTACCTTGAAAATGTATTCTCCAGCGCTGCCATCTCAGGTGTGGGCAGCTTGAAGCCAGCGCGATCCTCTTCTGTGTCTTCTT
Source organism: Pelophylax lessonae (assembly GCF_965119305.1). Classification (NCBI taxonomy): domain Eukaryota; kingdom Metazoa; phylum Chordata; class Amphibia; order Anura; family Ranidae; genus Pelophylax; species Pelophylax lessonae. The sequence goes on from NC_138772.1 coordinate 158,551,668, forward strand.
CCGTCTTCTTCGGTCCCACGATGCACTGCACCGGCCCCGCCGTCACTTCCGGTGCCGCAGCGTCATCCCTGCACAGCTTCTGGGTATGCCCAGAAGCTGTTTTGCAAGGTATGACGGTGCCTGCAGCAGAACTGACGTCGGGCCGGTGCAGGCACATTGATTCCTGGGAGCGATGACGTTCAGCTCCCAGGAATCATTGCATGCCAGGAAGTGACGACTCGCCGCGGCCGCCGAGGGGAGGAAGAGGAAGTAAGGTAAGTATATTTTCTTATAAACGAGGTAAGTAAAAAAAAAAAAAATTGCGATTATCCATTTGTTTTTCAGGTGACCCGGAGCGAGAAGATGGAGGTAAGTATAATTTTAGGGTGGAACTCCACTTTAAGTGGGCATACCAGAAGGTGAAAGCTAGCACACGAGACTTGCTACTCTTTCAGGGTGAAAAAACAGAGGCGAATATCAAAGTAAAGCTGGATACACACAATACAATTATCTTTAGATTTTTTCCTTTAGACTTACCAAAACCATATAATATGAGGTCAAACCTAAACACTTTCAATTTGTATGCAATCAGGCAGGCCCTTGCACTACATGGTTGAAGATAAATCTAAAGGAAATCTAACAACAAAAGTTGTATAGTGTGTATCCAGCTTAAGACTGATTTTACAGTTTAATAGCCAAAGTGATGAGCTAAGGACAATTCTGCACAGACATTGGCACTTGTTAACCAAGAACAGCATTATTAGGCACTTTGTAGATAGTCGCCCACATTTAACATTTAGGAGCGGTCAATAGTCAGGTAAAAAACCACTTTGATAGAAGTGGTGATCAAGATCCATGTGGTACATGCCCCAAGGGAACTTTTAGATGCGGAAAGTGTTCTTACTGTGTTTTATACATGTGACTAGAAAAACGGTAACTTTGGGTGAGATTGAAATTATTCCTTAACACTTTGTAAACTGTGAAACTATGGGGATAGTCTATTTGCTAAGTTGTAGGTGTGGAGCTTCCTACGTGAGGAAGACACAGAGGAAATTCTGGCAACGTATCAAAGATCATGTTGCAGAGGGGCTCAATAGGGAGGCATTTTGCTGAAAAACATTCATATAGTTTAAATTTGCTATGGGTTTTTTGCCTTGGCCAGACTCTTCCTTTGGAGTGATTCCCCCTTTGAGTGGACATTTGTGGGTATGTCCTTAGGAGGCCCAGGGACTATATCAGGGTGGAGATACAAGGGACCTGTCTCAGTTTGCCTCTGATAGGCTGGAACTGCATGATCTGTGAAAGTAGGACATATCTGGCTGGCGAGCAAGCTACCCTATGGAATGGATGTTTTTTGAATATCATAGCGGGTAAGGTGTTAGATTATTGTGTATTTACTTTGGACTTGATATGAGCGGGGAATGGTACAGTTACTTAACTAGACCTTGCCACCATATGTAGGCCCCTGTATTGGACACTACTGATTTAATCCTTAGAGACACAGTGTTGAAAATTGATATAAAGAACCTCCCTTTTTTGGTTGTATCTAACATCAAGGTATTATCAGTAAGTTTCTATGAGATCTTGGTATGTTTCAGGATTTTTAGGGTGTATGGTGATTTACTATATATGCTTTTGATTATCCAGAATTGTTCAGACTGGCCTACCTCTCCCTTCCCTGCTTTATGATCCTTTGTTATGCCTCCTCGCAGCCTGAGACAATCTGATTTGTCCTCTTGAAGGTATTCATTTGTTTTTGTAAGTAGTTATAGGTGTTACATGGTGTGTTGTGCATTTTTCTTTGTGTGTGTGTTTTTTTCCCCCCCTTTTTTTGTTCTTTTGTACCTGGGTGGGGGATAGGAGGTTGACCAAATGAATCTGTACATTTGAAAAATTATATTCCTATACATATTTTCTTTCCTTTAATTGAAAGAGACTTTTTTGGATAACTGTCATGTGAACATAATAATCTGAAGAAGCGGTGTGTGACCCATTGTATCAACAACCTTTGACAGTATTTTCTTATATGATATAAGTCTATTGATGTACCAAGAATTTTCCATGTTTTTATTGATACTTCAACTTTGTGTAATAAAGCTTCTAATATGTTTTATTTGAATACTTTGTGCATCTATTTGATAATATGTAAATACTGTCAGGCCACCTTTGAACGTCCTTGCATTCTTCTTTTTTTCTAGCTTCATCATTTGACACTCACTATTTTCTCCATTGCAAAGAATGTACATTTTTTTAGCACCACTAATTCCACAAACTCTGTTAATTGCAGCTGTTTCTCTGTTGCAAAGAATTGAAATGTTTTGGCCAGGTAACATCCTGTGCTCTGCACTAATATTGCTGTAAAGCTAAAGTGTTTTTGCACCACTAACAACCAAATCCAATTTTCACAACTGTTTTATAATTGCAAATAATTTTATTTTTTTGGACAGTGTAGCTTGGTCATTCAGTTGTGCCACTGTTCATCAAATTCAATCCGGCCAGTGAAGTACATTTTAACCCTTTTGGTGCCAGGTCATGCACCCCACTGGCCAGACCAATTGTGCAAATATTTGTAAATTTAACATTGCGCCTTTTTGCGAAATAATGAAAATCGAACGTACGCAAAAATATAAATATTCAAATTTCAAATTTGAAAATTTTCAAATTTCAAAATTCAAATAAACAAATATTTATCAATTTTAAATTGCGCCTTTTTGCAAAGTGGTGAAAAAACGAACATACATAAAAATGTAAATATCCAAATGTCTCAAAAAATATGGAGGTTTTCATTTTTCACTTACAGCTTTTAGAGTTCGTAGAAGATCCGCCCAAAACCATATATTTTCTAAAAGTATAGGGCCTGTTGAATAAATAGAAGGTGCTACTGATTTTTAAGACCCTGCAATATTTGCGCAAATGTTTATCAAAACAATATTTCCGCTAAAAATACACTAAAATCATTATTAGCAGATACAAATACAGCAAATTGCACACAATTTTTGCTAAATTTCTGCTAAATATAAAAGCTAAACCTGTATTGAGTTAAAATACAACAAATATTTGTAAATTTTAAATAGCTTTTTTTTTTTTTGCGAAATGGTGAAGATAAAACATACCCAAAAATTTCTCTAAAAATCTGGAGGTCTTCATTTTCACTTACAGGGTTTGTAAAAGACCCTCCAAACCATATATGTTCTGAAAGCATGTGACCATTAGAATTAAAAGAAGCTGCTACTGATTTTTAGGCCCCTGTTATATTTGCGCAAATGTTTATCAAAGCAAAATACACTAAAATCATTATTAGCAGTAACAAACATAGCACAATTTTCAACATTCCTGCCAAATTCCTACTAAATATAAAAGCTAAAACTCTATTGAGTTAAAGAGGTTGTGAACCTCCTAAAAAAAAAAACAATAAAATGAAAAACTGAAAAAAATGAATAAAAACCTGTAAGACAATGGCATGATGAGCTAGTATGCTTTGCATGAAATACTTACCTTAGAACGAAGCCCTTCTGGGTACGAATCCTCTGGCCGTCTGAGCCGCGATGACGTCACTCCCATGTGCGCGGGAGCTGACATTCATGGCACAGGGCTCTGAAGGAACAGCACAGGTGGCCGTTACTTCAGAGTCACTGGCTGCATGTAAAGTAAATATCTCCTAAACAGTGGCGTTTAGGAGATATTTACAGTACTTTTAGGTACGCCTTACAAAGGGAAGTTTACTTTCTCTTTATAGATATCAAATATTTGTCAATTTTTAAATTGCACCTTTTTATGAAATGGTGAAAAGGGATGGTGCGCAAAACTGTAAAAAAAAAAAACAATCTACTCTAAAAATCGGAGGTCATCATTTTTCACATACAGCCTTCGGAGTTTGTAAAAGACCCCCAAATCATATACTTTCTGAAAGCACATGACCTGTAGAAAAAAGAATGTGTTACGGATTTTTTAGGCCCTGCAATAGTTTCGCAAATGTTAAGCAAATTGCTATTTTCACAAAAAAAAAAAACACTAAAATCATTATTGGTGCACACAAACAAAACATAACTTACAAAATTCTTGCTAAATTCCTAGAACACATGGGGCATTCTAAAGTGTATGCCCATAGAGGGCTGTGTTTACCCACATGGGGATGCCCAGGTGTTCCATGCATCCCCATGTAGGCAGTCCCATTCATGTCAATTTGGATGCAGCAGCTGCATAGGCACAGCCGCTGCTCCCAGTCTGACAGCGGTGTGGACCGACCCTAAACACAGACTGCATAAGCTCATACACGAGGACATGCACTCAGACCAACATGGATGTCAATTTGGGACCAACCGCTGTGTTCGTGCAGAAACTACATCCCAAATTACATCAATGGGATGGCCTAAACAGGGATGCGTGGAACACCTGTGCATCGCTGAGAAGGTGAACACAGCCTTACAGCGGTGTACGCTGTAGTATGCCCTGTGTGAACAAGGCCTAAGGCCACTTTCACTTTCACGGGGTGGATCCGTTTGACGGACTCCACTTGCTCAGCGGGGGGGGGGGGGGTAATCCCTGCTGAGGAGGTGGATGATAGCCTCCTGGCTATCTGGACTGCTTAGTCCCTAAATCTCCGCACAGACTTAGAACGCCATCAGATCTGGGTTTGTGACAAACAACTTGCCCCACTTGAGCTGCAAAGACTCTTTCCTAATTATGCACAGTGTTTAAGTATCTCCTCAGGCAACAACCTGCTCAGAAAGATTGCCTATCCTTAAAGCCACGGTAAACAGTCTTTTATTGCCTCTACACACGCTGCTCCTGCAGCAGCTTGTCTCTAGGGAAGGAGTCCAGAACCATAGACAACCCTTTTATTAAAAGGGCCTTGCACACCTGCACATTCATGTATTGTTTACTTTAAAATATGAATCCAATCCAAGTGTTACCAATCTTGGAGAAAACTGCAAAACTTGTTCTCTCCACTCAGAACATATATCCCAGAGCCTCTCAGCCTTCATAAGTGAGAACCCTGGATGACATCTAACCCTTCTGACACCATGATAAGGCACAGCACTGTCATACCAGGTAACATTCTGTGCTCTGCATGAATATTTCTGTTGGGTTACAATATTTTTGCACCGCTAACACAACAAACCCAAAGCTTTTCTGCAGCTGTTTCACTGATGCAAAGATTTTGAAATATTTGCAAGTTAATGTCTTACGCCCTTCAAAAATATTTGTGTTGGATTACGGTGTGCTGGCATTAATAATACCTAAAGCCTAACTTTTATACAGCTGTTTTCCAAAGATAAAAATGTTTACATATTTTTTGGCTGGCTAACTGCCGTGTTAGTCATTAATATGTACATTTCATTACGATAGATCTTAATTAAAAATAGACAATACTTTAGGTTTCTCCATTTGGAATTTTTTGGCTTTCATGCAGGCTATATCATGCTGTTTGTATTGATCATTTGACCCTACTTAAATACACTGGCACAATTTATAATTATTTTGGGTACACACTCTTTAACCAGCTTAGCGGTATCCCCGAGCGTGACTCGGGGTGGATTTTCCCTGCTATTATCGGTATCTTCGAGTCACCCTCGGGGTGGATGTGCAGAGCGAGCAGTGGTATCACTTACCTTCTCCTGGCGATCCAGCGATGATCTCCCATTGCTGTGATCGCCAGCCGAGATCCCTGCCACTCGTCTGTCAGTATGAGGATTTCCTGGTTCCGTTCCCTGCAGCAGCAATGCTGCATGGGAGCGGAACCAGGGAGGGAAATTCAAATGTTGCACCAAACACAAACATATAAAAAGGAGGCGATACAGTGTAATCTGAGAGGATTACACTGTATCACTTTGGTAAAAGACACAGTGCCCTTTCAGTGCCCCTTGCCATTGTCATTTGTGAGAAATAAAATCATTTGTAAATGGCATCAAAAAAGCGCTGTCCTACATATGCGCTTTTGGATGAGATGAACGACTGCGACAGCGGCAGCGACACAGAACAGAGCGACAGTGAGTCGTGGGGAGATTTGTCATCTGACTCTGACACCGACAATGAACCAGAAAGTGACGCCGATGATCCCGCACCTGACCTAAGTGATGTGCGCACTTGGTGCCCTCTAAACAGCGATGCGGACCAGGCAGCGCCCCCGAGATTCCGTTTCACTGGATCTCCTGGGATGAAGGTTGATGTGGAGAGTGACAATCCTCTGGCGTACCTGAAGCTATTTCTAACTGAGGAGGTAAAAATAGTCACTGAAACCAACCGCTGCCATGACCAGCAATCCGCTACGCTGCGTGCCAGATTTTCTCGATCCAGAAAATGGGAACCGGTCAGTAAAGAGGACATCAGGCAGTTTCTGGGACTCATCATCCTTCAGGGGGTGGTGGGGAAACCGCTCCAGAAATGGTATTGGACCACCAATAAGATGCTGGCCACTCCATTTTTTGGCACAGTGATGTCCGGATACCGTTTTTCACTGATCATGAAAAATTTACATTTCGCCAACAACGAAGAGTTTGATGAGGCCACGCATCCTGCGCCCAAACTCAAAAAAATCTGGGAGGTGTGCCAAATGATTGTCACTAACTTCCAGCGGACCTATGTGCCAGACAGGGATGTCAGTGTGGACGAAAGTCTGATGGCCTACAAGGGACGCCTGAGCTGGATACAATTTATTGCATCCAAAAGAGTGCGGTTCGGGATCAAATTTTATATGCTCTGTGAGTCGTCCACAGGATATATATATGGAATGCTATAATTTACATCGGGAAAGGTACCAAGTTCAATCCTAGGTACAGCGGCTATGGGATGGCCACATCCTCTGTCCTTTCACTGCTGGACCCATTGCTGAACCAGGGATATTGCGTGACAACGGACAATTTTTACACCTCTCCGGAACTTTATGAGGTTTTGCTCCTAAACAAAACAGATGGGTATGGTACTGTTAGGCCAAACCGGCGTGACATGCCATCAATGTTGAGCAGGAAAAAACTAAAAAAAGGAGAGATGGTTGCTTTTCAAAAGGGAAAAATGATGGCAATGCGGTGGCGAGACAAAAAGGATGTGTGTCTCATGAGCACTGTGCACAGCACCTCCACTGCCATGGTCCGCACAAAACACGGAACAGATTTGCTGAAGCCGCAAGTCGTGATCTACCATAATCACACGATGGGAGGTGTCGACCGAGCCGATCAGGCAATGACATTTTACACGGCGATGCGGAAGCAACATAAAAAGTACTACAAAAAGATTTTCAGGCATCTCCTTGAACAGTGCCTTTGGAACGCCTATATCCTTTACAAAGGAAACACTACCATACCTCTTGTTCATTCGGACTTTATCTGGAAGGTGGCTGAGCAGATTTTCGTCAACCACCCGACGCCATCAGTATCTGCTAACAGACCCGGACGACGCGCTGTTGACGTTGGCAATCAAGAACGCCTGACAGGCCGTCGTTTTGTGGACTTTGTACCGCCCACCCCAAGAAAGTTAGCGCCTACCAGGATGTGCGTCGTTTGCTGTTCTAAGAAGGATGGCAATGGAAGAAAAGAACGAAAGGAAACAAGGTACTATTGTCCTGATTGCAACGTCGGACTTTGTCTAGTTCCATGCTTCAAACTGTTTCACACTCAGGATGTGTATTGAATTTCTTTGTTTGACAAATTTCATTATTTTTCATTGCATTATTGAATAAAATTATATTATTGATTAGATTATAATTCATGTGTTTGTGTTTCAAATTGATCACATCTGGGATTTCTACTAGAGTCTTGTTTTGGTAAGTTTTAAGTCAGTAATTACTAAGAATTGTAGGCCTACAATACATAACGCCAAATTTCCATGCAAAAAATTGTTCCGCTTTTGGTACATAATTCCTGACATAATCATACCGCCAGGGAGGTTAAAGTAGTGTGGTTTAATAGTGATACTTTAGATACTATCGCCTGTGTCTGTGCTCCATCGGAAACTTGAACTGAATTCCTGAAGTGCCAGAAACCACTGGGTCATGCTAGCATTTGCCCAGTTATTCTGGTGCATCCATGTCAGAGGGACAACCTAAACTTTGCTCCCAAAAGGCAATACTGGAGTAAGTTCAGAGCCTGGCATTCTCGCTCCAAAATAGCATAGTTTTTCTCAGCTGCAGAAGAACAACTAAACAAGAACAGCTTCTAATCCAACATTGGATGTGTCTGTCTAAACAACTCATTTCTAGAGAAAATGGAAGCTACCAAAATGTTAAACAAGTTCGGATTTGAAGTGGTTTTAAAGGCAGAGTGTTTTTTTTAACTTAATGCATTCGATGCATTACCATAAAAACCTTCTGCAAGCAGCTCCCCCCAAGCCACCCAACTACTTACCTAAGACCGATCTCAATCAAGCGATGTGCACAGGACCAGGGGCTCTTTCGGCTCTCTATCTCCTCATTGGTTCAGACACAGCATTATGTTTCCAGTAATTGTTCAACAATCTCCTCCTGTACCTTTGAGACCTGTTACAGTAGATCCCTTTTAAGAGCAAAGTGGGGCTACCATTTACCGGCCCCCAGATCATGTCTTATATTTGAGCAGTGTTGAATGGGCTATGGGCACATTTAGACCAGGGTGGGCAGCATCAGATGGGACTTCTTCAGTCCCCCTCCTCTCCCCCAGCATAACCTACAGAAAAACCCACCCCAAGGGTCAGCTGAATAAGGGAATCTGCAACACACATTGCACTAGTAAGCATTTTAATTACTGCATCATCTGCATCAGCTTCTTTGGCCTCCTGATCAGGCCCCCTCCTAACCATTCATAGTTCCATATGGTGTAGTAATGAGCACCGATACTAGAGGGGAAGACTTTTGTTGTGGATGCATATGACCCAGATAGTCCTGGTTACTGGACTATCTTACCCTAACAGTAGTGCAACGCTTTAGAGTCACCATGCTTCCTGATTATGTGAGAGCCATGGTTGGGAACTGATTTGTACTCACTACACACTTAAAAGTGTGTGTAATGCAAACCTCTTGGATGAATAATGACAGTTTGTAAAGAGCCCCAAATTACATAGGCTCCACCTGCCATCAGCATTGAGTGGTGCCCCCTTTTTGAGGTACAGGGGAATTGGTCTGCTTCTTAAGGTAAGCTGGACTGTCTTATGGTGATTCCAGCGTTATGTGGTCCACATTTTGAAAGGGAAGAAATTGATCCTCAGCTTAAGACAATGATTATTTAGACTTGGGAGTGAGTGGCTCCTCAGTTACTATGTAGCCCTAAACCCACTGATCTGCAGTTTTCAGGTCCCCATGGCAAACCCATTGTTGCAGCTCGACTGGCAGGGCCCAAAAGGTACCAGCCAATCACAACTCTCCTTGCCATCTGTGAGCCCATTAAAAATGATATTTGCAGCCCTTTAGTCAACTACTCTCTTAAATAATTTGTGATAGTGTGATGCGTGATGTATCAATCTATGATAGCATTGTTTGATTGGTTCTGTAGTCTCAACTGTGAACTTGTTGCACTTTAACTGCTCTAACCACCCCCAGGTGGGTAAAGATCTTCAACTTCATGCAGTTGTTGACTCTGGTCCTTTTGAGGAATCCCTGGCAAGAAAAGAGCAACTAAACTGGCTAATTTATCCTGGTACTTTCAAAAGTAGTGAGAAATGCCTCAACATCATCTGTTGAAAAAGGAATAGGAATGCTGTGGCCCTGGGATTGTCCTTTTGATGTAGAGGATTATAATTGTAGTTTTTCTGAGGTATTTCTATTGGGGAGGCTGCCTCTCCACTCCAGGGTACTGACCTCCTTTCCTGTCAATGGAAACATCAAGATTGAGGAACCATACCACAAATTTGCATGCCCAGCTGCTAAGAGACTGTGTATCCCAAAAATAAACTGGTTAAAACCACTTTTCATTCACAAACATTGCAGTTTCCAGTCCAGGGCACATTCTTAATCATTTTTAAGCTCTGATGAAGAGGGTGTTATTTTGGCCCATAAATGTTGCTTGGTGTTGCTTTGGCTCAGTGACCATTTCTTTTATATGATTTCTGAAATAAAGCTACATCTGGATGTACACAGTTTTGATGTGGCACCTTAATTTTGATGTTCAACATCACCTGTAAGGGTTAACTTTTGCAAAAATGGCCTACCCTGGTAGCTGCTTGGTTTCCAGGAGAAACAGACATTGGGGACAAACATTTTACTGCTTCATTTGCTTGCTGCTCTACAGCATTAATCACCACCAATTGTTTTCGTTTTTCCTCCATCTTTAATCCAAAGCAAACAAACAAAAAGGCACTGGCCCTTTTAAGGTTAGTATCTTTCCTTTTTGTACCTGCCCACATCCTCCATCAGTTGCGATATTCAAGGGATAGAGGGCACCAACATTTTTGTCACAAAACATTGTCATAGATAGTGTTTCTTATGGCAGTTTAATAAGGTCCTGAACACAAATACTACTGGCTTACTTCAGCAGGATCGTGTTTATGGAGCAAACAAAAATCCTCATACATAGCAGCCTTATTAGCAATTTCAAAGCATCAAATGCTCAAGTAAATGCAATTTTATTCAAATGTTTAGTGATGGCAAATCAGTGAAAAAGTTGCCGCTAATTTTTGCTCTTGCCAACCCAAATTGATGTTATCTTAATGTAATGCAAACAATTTATACAAACCGACTCTTTTTTTAACTGTGTACATCAGGATGTAGCATTGAGAGGAGAAAATGCTTTCCTAAAGTAAAAATTGAAAATTGCTACTTTACATAGAAATCACTCTTATGTGATATTTTAATCAGCAGACTAGTTGTATGGATATATTTTGTAGTAAGCATCTCAGGGTACACACATTACATAAGTGCTGCATTGGGAAAAAGTACAGGAATGCATTGTTTAAAACATTTTTTGTACTATTTCTTCCAAAAGAACCAATTAAATAAACATATATGCATCCAAAACTGCTTCCAAAGCCCTATTTGTCCAGAAAAAGAAACTATAAACATATAATATGGACTGTAAATGCTAAAAGGTATAGAACCAAGAAAAAAATGCTGTGTGACTCAAGTGGGTAAAGTAGAGGTAACACAACCATTAAAATCTCATATAAGCTTTTACATATTATTAATGCTCAAAAAGTATTTCTCTTTCGTTCATTAACGGACCCAGCTCCTGATCTTCTTAACCATTGGGTTATATTGCCCCCTACAAGAGTAGGACACTAGGCAGAAAAAAAAGACTGTCCCAGGAGGTATACTCCCCCTCTCTGTTATAGGTACTCAGTTTTTTTCTGCCTAGTCAGGAGTAAGGACCTAGTTCCTTGCTGGGATCTTTGGTCCTATCAATTTTTTTCCCTTTTGATTGAGGTTTTTTTTTCAATTGTTTCCTGTTTGTTTCCTGCGGGACCTACAATCAACTGCCAGACTGGACGACGGGCTGAATAATGTAGATCCAGTGGTCACTCCAGTCTGGCCAGCGAGCGCCTGCAGACCTCAGCTCCATGCTAGGTCGGCCGTGACAGGATGGGGGCTGGCCTGAGAATTAAACGCTTTGTGAGGTCGCATACATCTGGGTCTCGGCCTGTGTCACAGTGTTCCTCCTGACCGACAGCCCCCATTTCGATCAAGAGGAGGTTCTGTCTGGTGCGGTGCCTGCCTAGTTCCTGGTATGATGAGTAGCTGTCCCCCCTCTCTCCCTGGATTGTTTTTGGGGTGCACATGGGCTACTCCATGGGATGGTTGGACCCCTGGGTTCCCTTCCTTCAGATTGGGCACCCTCCCCCTGTCTGGATCCCTGTGCGGTACCCCTTTAAAGAGTCCATTCTTAAAAAGTGGACTGTTTCACGGGTGGAGGATCTCCCGGTTTCCAGATTGAACAAGGCAACCATGATTCCGTGGAAGAGTCTCCGGTCTTTAAGGATCTGGCTGACAGAAAGGCGGACAATATGTTCACGATTGCTGGTTTGGCACGTAGGCCGGTATTTACCATTGCCCTGGTGTCGCAAACTCTGACCGAGTGGGCTACATTTTTGCGCCATGAGCTGGAGGGAGAGCAGCTCCCTCCTGCCTTTGCTGAACTGGCAGAACAATTGGTTCAGGGGCTTCAGTTTATCTGTGATGCCTCTTTGAATGCGGCTCCCCTGATTGCCAGACTGTCTGTTTCGGCAGTGGTCCATAGGCATGTTTTTTGGCTCAAATGTTGGTCTGCGGACCAGACTTCTAAAAAGGCCTTAACTGATCTCCCCTTTCAAGGAGATCACCTGTTTGGAACTACCCTGTATGACATCAATAAAGGTCTCACAGAGGGGAAGAGTACCTTTCTTCTACAGACTAGTGAGGGTATGGATCCTCATCGTACACGTGGCCTACCCTTCTCAGCTCACAAGAAGTTTTTTGGCCCCTCAGGGTTGGCCTACAAGGGATCATAGCCTTTCAAAGCTTTCCCGGGAGGATCCAAGCGACCTTGGTCTGGCAAGTTGAGGGCGGGATTCTCCAGACCTATGGACAAGGCTCTTTCAGCATGAAGATGCACCCTCACCCATGCCTGGGGTAGGGGGACATCTTAGCTGGTTCCCAGACCCATGGATTTCCTTGTTGCAAGACAAGTGGGTTCCCAAAGTCATACGGTCTGGCTACAAGATAGGGTTTCATTCTTACCCTCCGGAAAGGTTCTTTCCTTCCAATGTGCGCCTGTCCCCGGACCGCTTACAGGCTCTCCTTGGGGCAAGACCTGCTACTTTAAGGGGTGATTGTCCTGGTTCCGACCTTGGAACGTTTTCAGGGGTTTTATTCAAACCTGTTTACAGTCTCCAAGAAAGAGGTAAAGGTGCATCCGATCCTGGACCTCAAATCACTGAATTGCTTAGTGGGGGTACAGAAGTTCCGAATGGAGTCTATTTGCACGGTAGTGGCATCCCTGCTTTAGGGGGATTTCCTTGCCTCTATCAAAATCAAGGATGCTTACCTACACATTCCAATATGTGTCATCACCAGTGTTTCTCCTCTTTGCCATGGGAGAGGAGCATTATCAGTTTGTGACGTTACCCTTTGGTCTCGCCTCCGCTCCTCAGGTCTTCACAAAAGTGTTGGCCCCGATGCTAGCATTGTTATTGTGGGGGCTCACAGTATTGGGCTATCTGGACGACCTTCTTCTGCATGCGGAGTCATCTGACACTCTGGTGGACAACGTGAACATCACTATACAGACTCTGAGGGAGTTCGGCTGGCTTCTGAATTATCAGAAGTCTACTCTGGTTCCTTCCACAAAGCTGGAATATCTGGGTCTGACTCTGGACTCGAGTGTTCCTTCCTCTGGACAAACTCCAGGAACTGAATTCTGCAATTTATTCTCTGCTGTCCAGCAGGTGGTCATCCCTCCGGACTCGCTTGCAGGTGCTGGGCCTGATGGTTTCTGCCTTCGAGGTAGTCCCATTTGCGCAGTTCCATACGAGGTCCCTGCAAAGGGTCCGAAGGGTCCGAAGTCTCTGGGCAATCAGATCCGGCTGAGCGGGGGAGACAAAAGGGTTCCTAGTCTGGTGGCTTCGTTCTCCAGCTCTTTGCCACAGCAAATCCTTTTCCCCCTCTATTGGACAGTGGTCGCCACAGATGCCAGTCTGTCCAGGTGTGGAGGTGTCCTGGGCCAGAGCTCCACTCGGGGTGTCTGGACACTGGAAGAGTCCAAACTACCCATAAATGTCCTGAAACTCAGAGAGATCAGGCTGTGCCTGGATCACTTGACGGATCGTCTTCAGGGGTGCCCGGTGCGAATTTAATCAGACAATTCCATGGCCATGGCTTATGTCAATTACCAGGGGGGTACAAGAAGTGTATTGGCAGCTCTGGAAGTAGCCAGAATTCTACGGTGGGCAGAACGCTTCGTTCCGGCCTCCTCTGCCGCACACGTTCCAGGGCTGAAAATTGGCAGGTGGATTATCTCAGTCATAGGCATTGGATCAAGGGGAGTGATTCCTTCTGGATATGTTTTATCAGTTGTGTCTCCAGTGGGGCAACCCCAAGGTGGATCTGTTGGCCTCAACAGAAAGGTGCAGAGGTTTGTGGCACGGTCACAGGATCCTCTGGCGAATGCCACAGATGCGCTGGTGGCCCCTTGGGGCCAGTATGGTCTGAGTTACACCTTCCCTCCTCTCAAGCTGTTCAGCTGTCCAGACTCTTGCACAGGATCGAGGCAGAAGGGATTCTGGTCCTCTAGTGGCTCGAGACTGGCCTCACCGGTCTTAGTACGCCAACCTGGTACGGCTGGTTGCCGACGTCTCTTAGAGACTACCTCTCAGGGAGGATCTGCTGTCCCAAGGGGCAATCTTCCATCCTGCTTTACAGTCGCAGGCTTTGACAGCTTGGCTGTTAAAAGCCAGGTGCTGAAGGATAGAGATTTGTCTGAGTCGAGGATTCCAACGCTGTTAAAAGCCAGAAAGATCTACCATCGTACCTGGAAAACGTACATTTTGTGGTGTGAGTCTCTTGGGGTTCATCCTCGCTCTCTCAGTAGCTTGGATCTTGACCTTCCTTCATCAGGATATTGAGAAAAAATTGGTTTTGAGTACCATCAAGGACCAGGCATTGGCGGTCTTCTTTCAACGACCTTTGGCCACACACTCCCTGGTGTGTACCTTTCTTCAGGGTTTTTGACACTTGGCTCCTCCAGTGTGGTCTCTGTTACTGCCATGGGATCTCAACTTGATGCTCTCAGTTCTCCAGAAGCCTCCCTTTGAAAATCTTCCGGAGATTCTCCTGCTTACGCTGTCCCAGAAGGTGGCCTTTTCGGTTGCATTTACCCCTGTGCACAGGGTGTTGGAATTGGCAGCGTTATCTTGTTGTTCACCTTACTTAGTGGTCCACAAAGGTAAGGTGGTTCTTTGCTCCTGTCGATCGTTCCTTAAAAAGGTTGTTTCTGATTTCCATTTAAATGAAGACATTGTGTTGCCTTCCCTGTTTCCCAGGCCTAAACATCCTAGAGAAGTGGCGTTGCATGCCCTGGATGATGTGGTTCGTGCAATCCGAGTGTACCTGGCAGCTATGGAGTCTTTTAGGAAGTCAGAATGTTCGCTTCTTCTGCGACCATTTCCAGATGGATCAGACAGACAGTGACTTAGGCCTATTCCATCAAGGGTCAGGTTCCTCCTTTTCCTGTCAAGGCGCACTCTCAGTGCTTCTTGGGCCTTCCGTCATCAGGTGTCAGTGACGCAGGTTTGCAAGGAGGCCGTTTGGTTGTCGGTGCACACTTTCACAAAATTCTCTAAAGTGAATGTGTTGGCATCTGCGGATGCTTCTTTTAGCAGCAAGTTTTTGGAGGCTGCTGTTTAGAGGCCTGTTCCCTCTTTGGGGGTGTAAAGTTTTCAGGTGGGCTCCAGTTGTTTTTTAGTTGAGCTCCTGTTACCTGGTAGGCTATGGTTTAGCCTTTGGAATTTTTTCTTGCTGTTCGCACCCCTCATGTTTGACACTGCTTTGGGACTTCTTAAAGGAGCTGTGTCCGTCAATGAACAAAAGAGAGAATGGGTTTTTTGACTTACCGTAAAATCAATTTCCCTGATGTTCATTGATGGACACAACACCCACCCCTCTATGGAGTTGTAATTCTACTGTCACTGCTTGTAACAAAACTGAGTACCTATAGCAGAGAGGGGGGGAGTATACCTTCTGGGACTGCCCATAGGCATAGTCAGTCTTTTTTTTCTGCCTAGTGTTCTACTCCTGTAGGGGGCAGTATAACCCAGTGGTTAAGAAGATCAGGAGCTGTGTCTGTCAATGAACATCAGAGAAATGGATTTTACAGTAAGTCAAAAATCCCATTTGTTCTATCATTTAGGATTGCTAGATTTCATTTAAATAATAGCTGCTGATACTGACACAAAGGTCCTTGTTTGGGCACTTTTTGTTATGGGGGGAGACAACAATAGTGTTTATTTTGAGAGCCTTTTTTAGCACACCTGCTGCTAATGTACCTAAATAAAAAATTCTATAGGTTTATTCATATCATATATATTGATAAGGGGGCAATACCGTGCTTCAAGGGTGTTATATGCAGTATCGTGGCTTAGTAATAAATGTCAATACATTTTAAAAGATGTGACAAAATAAATATTAAACTTAACGTGTATCTAATAAAATTATGTGCCAGATATATCTTGATCATATAAAATCTTCCACATTGTATATAGATGAGTATGTAAATTATCAATAAATAATAAAGTGCTTGTAGTGATCTTTGTGCATAAAACAGTGTATCAAATAAATCCGTCTATATATATACAAATTGTATAGAATCTTCTAGATTACAATAAATAAATAAATACGTATATATTGATTAATCTATATTAATAAAATGCAAGTGTCTCTGCGTCCACTTTCCCTGTGTTCGTGGGATTGCGCTACTGCGCATGTGCCCCACGGACAGCCGTTGGGACGCAGAGAGACTTCGGTCGGCCGGCCGGCGCTGGGTGGGCGTGTTACACAGGAGCGGATCCCCGCCCACTTCACTTCCTCCTCAGGATTGGCGCCTACTCCATCATCCAGCAGGAAGGAGAAGTACTCCACCTCGGTGGCGGTCCTGGCGGAGAAGAGCGCATCTCCGGTATGGAAGGAAGAGGCTGAACCAAGCCGCACCGCCGCGAGCAATATAGAAGCCACTCTCTCTTCTCAGCTGCCTGTAACATGCAGAGAGAGAGCGGAGTGCACTGAGCCCGCCCCTCCTCCTTCCTGTGTTTTCCTGTACACAGAGGAGGAGTCGGGGAGCGAGCTGCCTGCCACAATGGTCCTCTGATCTGAGGTCTGACATTTCAAGCATGGGAAGACGGTGAATGTAGCTAGGGGAGGGGGGATGGATCGACCTGGGGGAGGGATTTATCCAAAGGGGGGGGGTTGCATGGATCTGGGGTGGACGTAACTGGGGGGGGATGGATGGACCTGGGGGGATGGATGGACCTGGGGGAGGGATTTAGCCGGGGGGGTTGTATGGAGCTGGGATGGATGTAGCTGGGGGGGATGGATGGACCTGTGGGAGGGATCATTTAGCCGGGGGGGGGGGTTGTATGAACCTGGGGGTGGATGGACCTGGGGAGAGGGATTTAGCCGGGGGAGGGGGGGTTGTACAGAGCTGGGGGGATGGATGGACCTGGGGGAGGGATTTAGCCGGGGGAGGGTTGTATGGACCTGGGGGGAGGATGGACCTGGGGGATGGACCTGGGGGGATGGATGGACCTGGGGGAGGGATTTAGCCGGGGGGGTTGTATGGAGCTGGAGTAGATGTAGCTGGGGGGGAATGGATGGACCTGGGGGGGGATGGATGGACCTGGGGAGAGATTTAGCCGAGGGGGGGTTGTATGGAGCTGGGGAGGATGGAGCTGGGGGATGGATGGACCTGGGGGAGGGATTTAGCCGGGGGGGTTGTATGGAGCTGGGGTGGATGGACCTGGGGGGATGAATTGACCTGGGGGAGGGATTTAGCCGGAGGGGTTGTATGGAGCTGGGGTGGATGGAGCTGGGGGGGATGGATGGACCTGGGGGAGGGATTTAGCCAGGGGGGGTGTATGGAGCTGGGGTGGATGTAGCTGGGGGTGTATGGAGCTGGGGGGATGGATGGACCTGGGGGGATGGATTGACCTGGGGGAGGGATTTAGCCGGGGGGGTTGTATGGAGCTGGGGTGGATGGAGCTGGGGGGATGTATGGACCTGGGGGGGATGGATGGACCTGGGGGATGGATGGGCCTGGGGGAGGGATTTAGCCAGGGGGGTGTATGGAGCTGGGGTGGTTGTAGCTGGGGGGTGTATGGAGCTGGGGGGATGGATGGACCTGGGGGAGGGATTTAGCCGGGGGGTGTATGGAGCTTGGGTGGGCATTTGGGGTGGATGTAGCTGGGGGGGTGTTTGGAGCTGGGGGGGTGGATAGACCTGGGGGGGATGGATGGACCTGGGGGAGGGATTTAGCCGGGGGGTGTATGGAGCTGGGGTGGATGTAGCTGGTGGAGGGATGTAGCTGGGGGGGGGGGTGGATGGACCAGGGGGATGTGTGGAGATGGGGTGGGCTTTTGGGGTGGATAGAGCTGGGGGAGGGATGTAGCTGGAGGGGTGGATGGACCTGGGGGAGGTATTTACCCGGGGGGGGTGTTTGGAGCTGGAGTGGGCATTTGGGGTGTATAGAGCTGGGGGGGGTGGATGGAGCTGGGGTGGGCATTTGGGGTGTATAGAGCTGGGGGGTGGATGGAGCTGGGATGGGCATTTGGGGTGGATAGAGCTGGGGGGTGGATGGTGCAGAGTCCGACCCCTGCATTCTGTACATTACACACTCCAGTCCCATGTACTCTTTACATTACATACTCCTGTCCCATGTACTCTGTACATTACATACTCCTGTCTCCTGCATTCTGTACATTACATACTCCTGTCTCCTGCATTCTGTACATTACATACTCCTGTCTCCAGCATTCTGTACATTACACACTCCTGTCTCCGGCATTCTGTACATTACACACTCCTGTCTCCTGCATTCTGTACATTACACTCTCCTTCACTATATACACAATAATGTACATTATATACTGTACTTATCACCAAAGTCTTCATTGTCTCAACAGTTGCTGGTTGCTATGCAGTCTCTGACTATTTTTATGAAGTTCTTCTTTAAGGTAGGCTGAGCAATCAAAGCATATTTTATGAGTACTAGGAAGTCTGGGTTTTGTTTACCCTATCCCTTAAGCCCCTGCCACTGCTAAGCAATTGGCCACACCCACAGTTTGCCGCGGCGTGTCTCTGCGTCCAGTCCCTGTGTCAGTGGGATTGCGCTACTGTGCATGTGCCCCACGAACAGCCGTTGGGACTTGGATTGCAGAGACTTCGGACGGACATGCGAAATTGTTGAAGCGGCGGGTGTGCGCAGGCACGCGGCGGGTGCGCGCTCGCATGGACTTACTGCTAAGTGGCAGCGGCCGTTACAAGTGGCGGCAGGTGAGCAATGTCACGCGAGAGCGGCTCGGTCAGCTCTGCGCGTGTCCCTGATGTTGCTAGGGCAACAGGGACGCTATGCGCAGAGCTGGCTACGTCATGCGGCTCTATGTTCTAGCGCCCGTTAATTTAACGGGCTTAATGTCTAGTAATAGAATAAAATTGATGATATAATAGTCTAATGATAATCCATAAAACCTGATCAATAATAAAGTGCTTATGGTGATAATATATTATTCAAAACATGTTCAAGTGATATAAATCAATACTGATAATAAAGTACTTATAGTGATATTTAATTATTCAAAATTATATTGTTTCATGATTCAATGGTGTTACAGACAGCCTGCACTCAGATACACAGTTTTTTAACAGAGAAAGCCTAGTGGTTATTCTGCCTGCCTGCAGTGACTGAAGGTCACGTTACCTTCTTCTACATACCTTGTGATATTCTTTATGCTCAGCTGGTTCTTGGGTATTCCTGAAAGAATGGGGTAGCTCTCGTTTTTGAAGGTAGTGTTTACATTTTTGATTTTTGAAATTTCTTGGCAGGCGACCTATTTGCACTGTGCATAAGGGGGAACTTGCTTCAGGAAATAACTACACTTTCTGTGCTTCTTATGTCAGTCAGTAACACCTACTATGATGGCCTTTTCTGACCCCCATTTCAGCTTCCAGTGCTCATTTCTCTTCCTGATTCCCAGCAGAGGTATAATTAATGTCTGTTAGTGCCACTTGTATCTCTTTCTGATTGCATGGGCCTAGAATGCCTCCTTTCCCAACAGAATCAAATGAAGAGATGCCCAATATTTTTAGATTCTGTCAGGGATCCTCCAGAGGGCTCTTTGTCAGATATTAAGTCTCTGCCTACCTTAAAGGACGAGACTCATAAGCTGATTTGTGAACAGCAGTTGTTCCATTAAAACAGATTGAGGCTGTGCATCTCACCTTAAAACTAGAGGATCTCATGGCTTCTTCCTCTTACACAGTCACCAAATGGTCTTCTCCTCGTATAGTAGACCTACTTGTGTATCACCTTAGCAAAGGTCTGACCTTTTCTATAGAAGACGCGCTGGCCAATAAGGACCTTACCGACAAGAAGTTGGAAGCAATTTTTTTAATCCAATTACTCTTTAGGGGGATATGCCTTCAGCCGCTGCCTGACTTCACACTTATTTTTTAAAAAATTGACTTACTGTATTTTCTGGCGTATAAGACTACTTTTGAACCTCAAAAAAATCCCCCAAAAATGGGGGGTCGTCTTATACGCCGAGTATAATATCTTCAAGGTAACCCAAGTATAAGTGTTACCGGTAGATGTAATCTCTCAAGACGCTGGCTGTGTGGGAATCCTGTACCGGTATACCGTATGTACTGTAGCTTCGGCTACATACAGTGTACCGTGCTGAGCCAATAGGGGAGAGCAATGTATTCTATTATTGAATGCAAAGCCTGCTCGGATTGGCGGAGTAACATCAGCCCGCCTCTCTGACTCTGCCAATCCGAGCAGGCTTTGCATTCAATAATAGAATACATCGCTCACTGTGATTGGCTCAGCGTGGTATACTGTATGTAGCCGAAGCTACGGTACATACTGTATACCGGTACAGGATTCCAGCACAGCCAGCGTTTTGGGATTACATCTACTGGTAATACTTATACTTAGGGTACCTTGGAGATATTATGAGAGATTACATGCATTACAGTACTTGGGGTACCTTGGAGATCTATGAGAAATCTGATGTTTTTCAATGGTGTTGCCTTGCTTCGGAAGGGGGGTAGTCTTATACGGCGAGTATAGCCCAAAACCTATGTTTTAACTTGAAAATTAGGGGAGTCGTCTTATACGCCCAGTCGTCCTATACGCCGGAAAATATGGTACTGATCTAAATCGCTAAACAGAGATTTGGTGACTGCTGGTGTTGATACATAACTTATATTTTGTTTTGACCAGATGATTGTTGAAGTTTATGTTTCACATGGGGCTGGATACTAGCTACCCAGAAAAACAGTTTCTTGCCCCTAAACAGTTATGGGTGGTTTATCCTTTTGTGCAGGACTTTGTCACCAAGTGATCTACCCCTCCCAAATCAACCTACCCGTGTTGCACCTTAACAAAGGTCTGACCTTTCCTACAGTTGACACACTGACCTTTAAGGACCTTACTGACAAGAAGTTGCAAGCAATTTCTGAGTCCACATATTCCTTGGTGGGATCTGCCTTCAACCTATGCTAAACTCCACACTAATTTCTTAAACTTTGGCTTGCTTGTCTATATGGCTAAGCAGAGATTTAGAGGCTATTGGAGGTGACGCTAAACTTATCTTTTGGGTTGACTAAATGATTGTTGCTTTGTGCTACACGGCACTGGATGCTAGCCGGGTTATGTCTCAGGTGACCCTTTCTTCTATTCAGATCCATAGAGCACTCTGGTTTAAGTGCTGGTCAGTGGAGGAACAGTGTAAGAAGACCTTGTTATGCCTACTTCATATTTCTCAGCATTGTTGGAAGTAATGTCTTCCAGCCATACTAAGTTTCAAGGTATTTATTCATACCTGTTTACAGTTCTGAAGCAAAGGAGGCATTTATCACATATTGGTTCTTCCTTAACCACTTGCCGACTGCCGTCAGTAGATTTACTGCGGCAGTCAGCCCCTCACAGGCAAAGTGAAGTAAATTAACGTCACTAGCCTGTGAGGCTCTCGGGAGCTCCCGCGCGCCGCCGGCGGCGCGCTCCCGCGCGGTCACGGACCCCCCCGCGCGTGTGACTCGGCGATCAGCGGGGGAGAGGGAGAAAGGCAGGCAGCTTGTGTAAACAAGCTGCCTGTCAGTTCTCCCTGTGTAGAAACACTGATCATACGGTTCTACTATGTAGAACCGTTGATCAGTGTAACTACAGCTCAACAGACAGCCAATCACAGTTAGAATCACGCCCCTAGGGACACACACCACCCCTCCCTCTCAAATAAAGTTAACCCCTTCACTGCCAGTGTATTTTTACAGTAACAGTGCATATATATAGCACTGATTACTGTAGAAATGTCACTGGTAACCCCAAAAGTGTCAAAAATGTCAGTCAAGGGTCCGATCTGTCCGCCCCAATGTCGCAGTACCGCAAAAAAAATCACAGATCGCCGCCATTACGCGTTAAAAAAAACAACAAAAATGACAAAAATCTTTCCCTTTGTTAGTAAACGCAATAACTTTTGCGCAAACCAATCAAAATACGCTTTTTGCAATTTTTTTTTACCAAACATATGTAGCAGAAAACAAATTGGCCGAAAATGTTAAAAAATTTTGATTTTTACTTTTTTTTTGGGGGGAATTTCATATAAAGAAATTTGAAAAATATTGTTATTTTTGCAAAATTGTCGCTCTTTTTTTGTTTATAGCGCGTGATCAAAAAATCGCACAGGTGATCAAATACCACCAAAAGAAAGCTCTGTTTGTGGGAAAAAAAGGACGTCAAATTCGTTTAGATACAGTGTCGCACGACCGCGCAATTGTCCGTTAAAGTCACGCAGTGCCGAATCGCAAAATACCCCCTGGTCGTTTAGCAGCCAAATCCTCCGGGGCTTAAGTGGTTAAAAGTTCTTACCTTCCTTCAGAAATTTACCATTTTTTCACATAATCCATATTCTCATATTCCAATTCTTCCCTTCCCCATGGGCGACAAACATTATTGTCACGCCTTGGCTGGGAATTGATCTTGTGGTCTGGATCGTTTCCCTGCTGACTGAGCCACTGGGTGATTCCTATTCTGGGCATGATTCTCACTAGCTCCCACTTTTTGGTATGAGACTCTTGCTCCACCCAGTGACCAGCTGTAGTCAGTTACCTCGTCCACTGACCTATATATACCCTCTTCTACTTCCTGCTAGTGCCTTAGTTTAGGTTTTGCTTCCTGTTTGTCTGCTGTGTATGTTCTGCTCTCGTTGCTGACCTTGGCTTACCTTGACCTTTTTTTGGATCACCTCTTGGACTGTACCAGCTCTGGCTATCAATCTCGGCTCGTTCTTGTCCTCTCTTCAGATCACCCCTTTTTGGAGTGTACCGGCTCTGACTACAATTATCAGTTTGTAGCTTTTCCCTTGGCCTTGCCTTGACATTAAAAGTATTCACAAAGACCCTCAGCCAGTTCTGAGTCTTCTCAAGCGAAGGACTTGGCCTGAAATGTAGGCAGAAGAAAGCCCACCTACCCTAGGGGGTAAGAGGGAAATATATGTAGCAATATTACCAGGCATTGGGTCTGCCATTGTTACTAGAAACACTTCCAACACATTTAAGTTGAAAACCCAAGTGTGAGAACTGAGACAATGACCATTCCGGCATCTTTGGTTTGTGTTGTTTATTTTATAATGGGGACGGGAGAAGGGAATGAGTGGGATACTCCTCTGGCTCAACTAGGTTTACCTGGGACACTGTACAGAAATATGCCCATTGGCGCTGTCCTGAATGCCGACCAACACTTCCTGGCGCTTGAAAATACTGTTATGCTGAACTTGTGCTAAAACTTCGATTTTAACACCCTTGGTTAACTCAGAAGATCCAGGACTGTAATGATCCTTTACTCTTGACACTCTGTCTAGCTCAAAAGTCCTGTGTATGATTCCCTCCAGCCCTTCACTGACTGAGGTAGTTCCTTGTGACTGCTTGTACTGCTGCAACTCTTAATACTGCACACTTAACTCTTCAGGGCCCAACCGCGGGCGCCCCCTCTACACTTCAGGGTCCTTTCACTAGGCAACCCCCTTTACACTTGCAGGCTTCAGGATCCCTGGGACCCTCACCAGAGTGGCCCCTCTACACTAAGCAGACCCCAGGGGCAGTTCACAGTACTCACGACCTTGGAAGGCTTTCCTGGAACTGAACCCCTCTTTCTCCACTGGTCCTCTGCACACCGGATCCTCTTTGCAGCTCAGCACAGCTCTCTCTTCTGGATAGTCAGGCAGCCACCCGAAATACCTGATCCTTTTGACAGGAGGAGAGACAGCCGTACCCTCCCTCCTGGGACTCTGCTTCCCGCCAAAGACGCTGCGTCATGCACTCCTGTGGTACATACAAGCCCGAATGGGCCACTGATTGGATTTCCTCCACTGCCCAATGAGAATCCTCTCACAGAGCCAGTGGGGAGACTCCCCTCTCAGTAACCACACCTGGGAGACATGACAGCCCAGCTGAAATCATGGCTCTGCTGTTAGGCAGCCAAGGCCCACTATACTTTTACCTAGCACCTACCTGTAGGGTGCTACATATAATTAACTTCTTGAAGTTTAGGATCTATCTGGATTTATCCAAGATCCACATTGAAAAACATGGGAGAGAAGTCTGCACTCTGAGCAGTAGACCATACAGGTCTCCCTGCCCCAAGTGACTTTGACAAAATTACAGAATGAGGTTTAGGTAACTTCAATCCCTATGCCGTTTTTCTCTGCAAAGCTGTGTACCTGGTATCTACCTTTAAAACAGTTCCATTTGCTCAACTCCACTCCAAAACTTTGCAACAGAACACTCTTGTGGTGTGGGACAAAATAAATATTTTTTCTGGACAAGCTGTTACATCTTTAAACCAAGATGTCTCCGTCATGGTGGCTTCTTTTCCCCACACTGTCAGAGGAAAGTTTTTTTTCTTCCCATATATTGGAAGATTGCCATGATGGATGCCAGTCTTCTGGGTTGGGGCAGAATTTAGGACCATCTGTCTGTTCAGGGTTCTTGATCTCCGGAAGAATTGAAACATTGAATCAACATCCTAGAATTACAAGCACAAGATGTCTTGAACTACTTCACTGGACCCACTTTTTACTGGTCATTCATCTGGGTTCAATAAAACAATGCCACAGCTATGGCTTACTTCAGTTATTAGGGGGCACAAGGAGTGTTGAGGTAGTGACAGAGATAGAGTCTATCTTGTTCTGGATGAAGCTTAATTTTCTAATAATTTGCATAGTACACAATTTGGCAGTTCGATTTTCTCAGAAGACAATATATGGACCCAGGGAAATAGTTTTTCCATCCAGAGATGTCCAGACTATCCATTATTTTTTAATGCCTTCTTGCTGATTATACAGGCACAATTCAGTGAATACATATGGTTACACATGTTGCTCCCCATGTTACGCTTTCCTTATAACCTTGGGATTTATATCTAGTATTGTTGGTGCTACAAAGACCTCCCTTTAAATATATTTGGAACATACACTGCCTGGCCAAAAAAAAAAACGTTGCCACCTGAAATTAACTAAGCAGTTAACTAAACTAAGCATGCAGGAACTATCCTATTGGATAGTTACTGCATGTGCCCAAAGAATATACTGAAGGACCAGGTTATTCCATCAATGGACTTTTTCTTCCCTCATGGAGCTGGCATATTCCAAGATGATAATGCCAGAATTCATCGGGCTCAAATTGTGAAAGAGTGGTTCAGGGAGCATGAGACATCATTTTCACACATGGATTGGCCACCACAGAGTCCAGAACTTAACCCCATTGATAATCTTTGGGATGTGCTCAAGAGGGCTTTGCGCAGTGGTCTGACTCTCCCATCATCAATACAAGACCTTGGTGAAAAATTTATGTAACACTGGACTGAAATAAATCTTGTGACATTGCAGAAGCTTATCAAAACAATGCCACAGCGAAATTGTGCCATAAGTAAAGGCGGTCCGACGTGCGTGACCTTTTTTTTGGTGGCAACTTTTTTTGGCCAGGCAGTGTTTTTTGGCGTGTTTATTCTGTAAGGTAGCCTTTCTTGTGACCATCATTTTAGCCAAGAGGGTTTCTAAATTAGCATTTTGGTTTGCCTTTTGTATTCTTTTATTTTGTTGTTTTTTTCTTGTTGGGCTGAATTACCTGTGTTTGGGCATGACTGTCTCCCAGTTTAATCTGCATTTTGATGTCTCTAGGTTGCTTAATATCATGAAACTGTGTCCGTTTTTGGACGATAAAGAAAATAGGATTTTTGTACTCACTCTAAAATCCTTTTCTCAGAGGTCATCAGGGGACACAGCTTCCTCCTTTCATATGCTATTGTTCTCTCTTTAACTGAGCAGGTGTGATGTAGGAGGGGTTATAGCTTTGCGGGGGCTTGCCTTCAATATTCTATGTGTCTAGTGTCTATTTTTCCTGTAGGCACCAGTATACCTCAAAATTGCTTATTATCAGTAAGCTGTGTTTTTAAGTGGGCTCTGAGAAAAGGATTTTATAGTGAGTACAAAAATCCTAAGTTTTCGGGATGAAATTGGACATTTAGGATCTAGTACAGATCGATTTTGTTATTGACCTTTTAACCACTTAAGCCCCGGAAGATTTTACCCCCTTCCTGACCAGGGCCTATTTTGCGATTCGACATCAGGTCCGCCGGGCACACGCGCGGGGGGGGTTCGTGACCGAGCGGGAGTGGGAGCGCGCCTCCGGCGGCGCGCGCTCGCTTGCTCCCCAGAGCCTCACAGGCTAGTGCCATACCCATACATCACTTTGCCTGTGAGGGGCTGACTGCCACAGTATATGTACTTGCGGCGGTCGGCAAGTGGTTAAAACGAATTTAGGAGTTTTTTTGATGTTCAATGGTTGTTACTGTCCACAGTGAGAACATTCTCAGCACAGAAAACCATTCCTTCTGGATACAAATATGCAGCCACTCAGCGTTAAAGCCTGCCCCCTTAGTAGCTGCATATATGCCCGTGACTAGACGGAACAGGTTAAAGTGGAAGTAAACTTCCATCACTAAATTACCTATAGGTAGTTCAAATATCTCCTAAACGGACACTGTTTAGGAGATATTTACTGTACATGCAGCCAGTGACATCACTGGTGCATGCTCTCTGAAGGAACAGCCTCACATGCCGTTCCCTCTGAGCCCCGTGCCGTGAATGGCAGCTCCCGCGCGCATGCACAGTAGTGATGTCAATATGTCTCCGGCCAGTCACAGAACCGGAGTCTGAAAACCGGGAAGCAAACAGGTGAAGATAGGACATGTTTGCAAAGCTGGGAAAGTGCAGGGGCCCCCCCATGCACCTGCGATCATTAAGACGGCCCTGCTGCAATCTCCTCTCCAGATCATCCCACACTCCAAAACACCTCCGGCCTGACACCCCCCAATATGTGGCACCCAGGGCGGACCCCTTCCCCCCATTGGTACGCCACTGAGCACATCTTGACATTACCTTGCAGGGTATGAACAAAAGTCCAGCGGTCTACAACAATGTTTTTCCATCCTCTTTCTTTATATTTTTCAGGTACTTTATTATTATGTTTACCAGTTTATCTCTGTATTGAAATTAATACATTAATTGAATAAAATTGACACCAGTGTTTAAATTTTCTATTGGCACTTTGATATACACCTGTTGCATTAATATTCCTATTTTGTTATATTGTTGCTCATTGGTTGAAAAATATAATATGCCAATTCCAGGATTAGAATATTTAATAATTTCTGCTAATGTTGTCAGCAATTCAGTCTTAAACCATTTGCAAGTGCATAGTATAGCTCTATCCGTTTTTACTGATGTCAAACAGCTGCTTATATGCCAGGTTTTTGTTGTCAAACAGACTTTGCACTTAAACATGGCCCTTGCTTAGCATAATAGATGGATTATGGTGGATGAGGATACTTCTTATGCAAAATGATCTAGTTGCAGCTGTTCATCCATTTAAGCTTGAGACATTTTCCATTAATTAAAAGGATCGTGGTAAACACGAAACTGGAACATAGCGCTTCTGCAGAGGCATATTCCTTCTTTTTATGCTACCACTAGGATTTATAAGTAAGGGGGTTACAATTTAAAACTTTTTCCTCAACCTTCAACTTTTTTCCTTTTTAAAACTTGGAATGTTTAAAGTACAACTAAACTTTTAGCTCCTCTCCCTAGCCCCCTTAGCTGATATGTACAGTATAACAATTTTTAACCAGTGGTCATTAAAATTTGGCTAGATTTATGCCATTTATCAAAACATTTTAAGCGGCTATGTCGATATTGATAATTTTAATTTTCCAGAGCAGTTTTTTTTTTTAAATTTGCTACTGTCACATTTTACAGTGTCACACATTAACAACTGTGCCTCATACATATTATTGAAGTATATCTAATATAACAAGTTTAGACTGCATAGGTAACCCAGTTTTTAATAAATTAGAAAAGGTAATTGGAATGCTCTTATACTAAAACAATATAACAATTTCTCTCCAAAGTACAAAAACTTATATGTGCTGTTTTTTCACTTATAAAAAAACACTAGTCATTTAAAACATTATAATATTTTTTTAAAAATGCTAACATTCACCATTATGTTAGTCAGATCATGCTGTATTGTTGATTTCCGTTTTTTGAATGACAGAATCATTTTTACGTTGGGGAGAGAGAAATTGCCTATTTACGTCATAAATAATTTTTTTTATATTTTTAACACCATTTACAGCCAGTAGAGGGAGCCCTATTATCATAAATAACACTGTCTATCTAACATCGCACTTGACGTGTTACAGCAAATACATGGTTTGTCTTTCAAAACAGCTTTAGTGGCATTCATTAATAATTGTGAATCTTATCAATAGCTCTTTTTTATGAAATTCATTTTTTTTAAGTCCGTAATGCATTAAAATTTGCTCTTAATAGAAGTGAGTGAATCAGGCTATGTGTTCAAATTTGTACAGTAGCTAGATCCAAAGCGATATATACTAAATGTATCATTTTATTGTTTATTTGCCAAAAAAGACACATTGTGGATTCACATTATGTGTGTTATTATTACTTTCAGTGGTGCATTTATTTAACATATAAGCAATGGTCATCTTAACATGTTGGGATTTTTGTAAAAATTTTAAAGCCTTGTTTTATACTGAAATTGTAATCCATGGTAATAGTAACCTTCATTATGGAAATTAAACATATGTAATCGGCTGTTTATTTTTGATTGCTTTTGTTATTTCTATATGAAGGTTCATTTGCTTCACTGGTGGAACATTATACCTGTTAAAATTAATCTTTAGAAAATATTTAAAGCCCCCTACATCCTTAAAGACCACCAAATTCACCTTAATTAAAGAAGTCTTATTTTTAAAAATGTTCTTTTGTTTACAAATCTAGAGGACTAGGTGTCTATAGTTTTATGAATGAATGATTAATGGTGCTGGGCTATGTCATACATGGCACTGGCCTGACATCGCTGATCCTTCATGCATAAAAGTGAAAGCTCACACAGCGCTACAGCTCCTTTGGCTGGTGTATGTGTACAAGTAGCCAGCAGATAGGCACACAGCTCCACAGCACTAAGTGGTCTTTCACTATTAAGAATGAATAATCTTCTCGCAAATCTCACATTTTTTGGATACTCTTTGGAAAAGTAAACCTGATCCTCTGAAATTTACGGAATATGAGTTTGGTGTGGCAAGGCCACAGAACAAAGGGGGGTATTTTATTAATTTACTCATCACTGGCAACAGATCTTGCTAAGCTCCCATATATGTTAAAATGGGAGAAGGATCTACAGGAAAACTGGGATGTAGAGGACTGGAATAGATCTTTTTCGAGATCCTTCAGAGGTCCCAACCAGGTTAGTGAAAATGTTTCCCTCCTCTCAGGGCCGGCGCTAAGCATAAGGCAGCCAAGGCGGCCGCCTGAGGGCGCAAGAGGAGGGAGGGCGCCAAAGCAAGAGAATCCCGACCCGAGCAACGAGTGAAAAGCGAGCCGCCCGCCCGCCCGCAGTTGACTGAACAAGAGGAGGCTGCGCCGCCCGCACAGCCCCGCCCCGCCCCTGGCAGCTGTTTAATTTACTGACCTGCTGGCTGTTCTCAATTTGCAGCCTAGTAGGCAGCAGCAGCATCAGCATGATGATCCATCCACCATGATCCATCCCCTACAGTCAGCACCGCAGCACCGTGACTGTGACTGTCCCTTCCCCTTGTCGGATATTACTTTCGCTGACTGGAGTGGAGCCTGAGTTGGTGGGCGGGGTCGGGGACCGGGGTGTGTAGTAGCTGCCTCTATCTTCACTCCTGACTCCTCCTACAGAGACTCCTATCCTCAGGCTGGCTGATCGACAAAAAGGAGGAGACATAGCAGGCAGGCAGCATGCCTTCCCTGAAGTCAAGGGTTAGGCATCCTAGGCTTGGGTCTTTACCTTACAAACAAATATTCTTGTTTGTTTTTCAGTTGACCACTTTTTGTGTTTTTTCTAAGTTTTCACCTGCCTGTTGTATTTTTTGGCAGTTGCTTAGTTGTCCTCCACTTTTTTTGGGGGGTCCATTATCTTTTCGGATGGCAGTCTTCCTCTACTGGTACTGCCTAACCTGCTTTGGGATGCCATATTCCTTTTGGTATACCTTCTTATAGTAGCAATTTCTATTTTGCTCCCCTTATTTCATTTAGCCTCTTCCAACAATTATCCCATATATATATATATATATATATATATATATATATATATATATATATATATATATATAATATATATTTATATTGTATACACAGTATCTCACAAAAATGAGTGCACCCCTCACATTTTTGTAAATATTTTATTCTATCTTTTCATGTGACAACACTGAAGAAATGACACTTTGCTACACTGTAAAGTAGTCAGTGTACAGCTTGTATAACAGTGTAAATTTGCTGTCCCCTCAAAATAACTTCACACAGACATTAATGTCTAAACTGCTGGTAACAAAAGTGAGTACACCCCTAAGTCAAAATGTCCAAACTGAACCCAAAGTGTCAATATTTTGTGTGGCCACCATTATTTTCCAGCACTGCCCTAACCATCTGGGGCATGGAGTTCACCAGAACTTCACAGGTTGCCACTGGAGTGCTCTTTCACTCCTCCATGATGAGCTGGTGATTGTTAGAGACCTTGCACTCCTCCACCTTCCATTTGAGAATTCCCCACAGATGCTCAATAGGGTTTAGGTCTGGAGACATTCTTGGGTAATCACCTTTACCCTCAGCTTCTTTAGCAAGGCAGTGGTCGTCTTGGAGATGTGTTTGGGGTCATTATTATGTTGGAATACTGCTCTGCGGCCCAGTCTCCAAAGGGAGGGGATCATGCTCTGCTTCAGTATGTCACAGTACATGTTGGCATTTATGATTCCCTCGCTAAACTGTAGCTCCCCAGTGCCAGCAGCACTCATGCAGCCCCAGACCATGACACTCCCACCACCATGCTTGGCTGTAGGCGGGGTACACTTGTCTTTGCACTCCTCATCTGGTTGCCCCCACATGCGCTTGACACCATCTGAACCAAATAAGTTTATCTTGGTCTCATCAGACCACAGGACATGCTTCCAGTAATCCATGTCCTAAGTCTGCAGCACTCATACGTCTATTTCCCAAAGACAACCTCTGGATATGATGCTGAGCATGTCCACTCAACTTCTTTGGTCAAACATGGCGAGACCTGTTCTGAGTGAAACCTGTCCTGTTAAATCATTGTGTGGTCTTGGCCATTGTGCTGCAGCTCAGTTTCAGGGTCTTGGCAATCTTCTTATAGCCTAGGCCATCTTTATGTAGAGCAAGAATTATTTTTTCAGATCCTCAGAGAGTTCTTTGCCATGAGGTGCCATGTTAAAATTCCAGTGACCAGTGTGAGAGAGTGAGAGTGATAACACCAAATTTAACACACCTGAGACCTTGTAACACTAACGAGTCTCATGACACCGGGGAGGGAAAATGGCTAAATGGACCCAATTTGGACATTTTCAATTAGGGGTGTACTCACTTTTGCTGCCAGTGGTTTAGACATTAATGGCTGTGTGTAGAGTTATTTTGAGGGACCAGCAAATTATACAAGTATACAAGTAAGTTATACAAGCTGTACACTCACTACTTTACATTGTAGCAAAGTGTAATTTCTTCAGTGTTGTCACATGAAAAGATATAATAAAATATTTACAAAAATGTGAGGGGTGTACTCACTTTTGTGAGATACTGTGTGTGTATATATATATATATATATATATATATATTAGGGATCGACTGATTAGCGGCAACACCAATATATGGGGGGCCAATATGCACTTTCCCCGATATATCGGAATCGGCCCCTGAGGGTACCAATATTGCCGATATTTAGGGAAAGTGCTTGTACTGGAGTGATGTCTGCAGCTAGAGGCATCACCCCAATACTGGTGTCCATAGACGATGGTTGGCTGACTTGTAATGACAACTGATGCGGCTGAGAAGACACTCGGCTGTCATTACAAGGAGCGGGAGGGGACGTCCCCCCCTCCCTCCTCCTTCCATGGCTCGCCCGGGTCTCCCATCCCACCGGGAGACCTGGGCATCCTACCTCCACCACCGCCGAAGAGAAGACCCGATCAAAGCCGCATTCGGCTCTGATCGGGTCTCCATGTAAAAAACCAGGAAGTGATGTCATGACATCACTTCTGGGTACTCGGCGCCGAATTAAAAAAACGTACAGCATTCAAAACAGCCAAACTTGGCATTTTGAATGCTTTTCAGTGCCGAATAGGGGTTTGGGGTCCCTCCCCAAGGAGTACCTTTGTAAAAAAAAAAAAATATATGTTTTTTTACATGTCCGAAAATATCGGCCGATACCGATATCTGATGACCAAAATATCGATATTGGTATCGGCATTGAATATATATAATATTCTAGTAAAACTCCATGTCTGGTGGATCTTTCAATGGGTGTTGCCCATGCTTCAGTTGGATCACTTTTGGACATTGTATTTGCTTATGAATTACTATATTTCTGTGTCCCTCAATAGACAATAAAGATAATAAGATTTTTTTTACCTCAAAAATGTGAATGACACCTTTCAACTCATACCAGTAGCTAAGACAGAGGTGTGATAATGCCAATAAATCTGTGTGAATATATGCATATACAGTATAAAAAGAATCAGACTGATACAGAGAAGAAAGATCTTTACCACCTAGTAATATGGATCCTTTACAGATATTCAGACATACAGATAGATAGAAGATCTCTGTAAGGAGGTTCTGAATGTTTTCTTTCAGGGAAGAACATAATGAACATAATAAATATGTCCTTAGGAAGGAGTAGACGTTGTATCAGAGAACATACTCTGACATTATAAGAAGTTCAGGTGCAAGGTTTTGAAAACAAGAGTATGTCCTGCATGCCATAGTGCAGTGATGGCGAACCTTGGCACCCCAGATGTTTTGGAACTACAATTGCCATGATGCTCATGCACTCTGCAGTATAGTTGAGCATTATGGGAAATGTAGTTCCAAAACATCTGGGGTGCCAAGGTTCGCCATCACTGCCATAGTGTATGTGCTACGATACCTCAACGACAACATCCAGGGTAAGAAAAACAGACTTCAGTAGTGGGAAGTGAAGCATTAGAATTCTTCTAGAAGAAGGGTAATGCACACTCAATCGAGTGCAGGGGAATTCAGCCTAAAGCTCAGAGAACCAGATCAAGTTGTAGGAAGGCTACACTCAAACAGAAAAACTTTATAGATGAAAGAGAAGAAATATGAGAATTATAATTCCATCCAGAAACCAAAATTAGAAAATTAGATCAATGACTATCAATTGTGCATTGTCCAAAATTCATAGTCTTCAACTCAGATGAGAGAAAAACAAGTACTGAGGGACAGTATGAAATAAAAGTATGTTAACAGGGTCTCCATAAGTTCCACAGTCCCTCTGTGTGGGGGTAGGTGGGAATAAAAAGGATAGGATTTGTTATAATAAAGAGAGGATATGACAATTAGGGATGTATTTATAAAAAATGCTTAGCTCTTTTTCTGGTGAAGCTGGCATGTGCATTAGTTCTTTTTAAATGGAGAAAAGTTAAATGTTCTCAGGATATTTCCTCCACAGGTCAAATGTTTAATATTCATGAAAAACACCCATTAGATGGTACTGATGATCATAGGCAATGAATATGTTTGTGTCTCACTTAGCCTGCGTAGGAAACAATACATCATTTCTAATTATACATGTTGATTATTATTGTAGACAATTATAACATCTGTGATATCAGATGGTATCATACACTGGCTATTTCTCCCCTGGTCCTGAGGAAACACTTCAGCTGGTGGCTTTCATTACCATCTTTAGATGTGAATATACAGGCCCCAGCATATTTGTGATGTGTGTTATATAATGATATGTGTATTTTTTTTTGTATTAAATGTTATATTTTTGTATTTTGGTATTTTTGTTTGTTCTAAAGTATTGTTATTTAAAGTTGCATTCAATAATGCACAAAGGAAAAAAATACTTTTTCCCTATTATCCTCAGTACTATCTAGTAACCAAAACGTGTTATTTTCCCAAACATTTAAACTGTGGAAGAAATAGCCAGAGAACGTTCCATTTTTGTCCCATTTGCACAGAATGGATGTACATGCCAGTTTCACTAGACACATAGCTATACAAACATTTTATAAATCGATCTCTTAGTAAAACAGGGACATTTCAAAACCTAGTGCACTGAAACATTTCAGTGAGGAGGGAAAGCCAGGAGCACTAGTGTGGACATAACAGATAGTGCTGCAGCAGAGAGCCAAATTTACAGCAAGCCTAAAACTCAGATGTTGTCTATTGAACGTCTAAGTCAAGAAGTTCCTCGAGACAAGCTCCATAAAAAAAAGGGGGGCGCCTAAGTTTCTGGGTGTGGAGTGATCACCTAATTCAGGATTATATACTTTGAAATACTGAGATCTAGACAATAGGGATGATCGAACTTTTCAAAAGTTCGGTTCGGCCAGAACATCCGAACTTCCTGAAAGTTCGGCCCGGATTTCAGAACCCCATTGAAATCAATGGGACCCGAACTTCGGTAATCAAAAAACACCATTTTGAAGCCCTAAAACCCAATAAATGCCCCTAAAAAGTGCCTAGGGTTCTGTGTCATGCCCCAGGGACTATTAATTACACAAAAAAGTTCTTAAAAATTTTCATTTTTGATAGAGAGCCAATTATTGAAAAAATTAAAAAACAAAAAACAAAAAAACATTTCTTAGGATTTAGTGTCTGGGGGGTCTAAAAAGTGAACCTGTGAAGTTTCAGCTCTGTAGCATGTCCAGAACCAGAAAAAAAAGATTGTTTGTATTAGGTCACTTATACAACAGGGATATGGCTCCGCTATTTTCACACCTTGCCAGTTTAGTAGCAAGCGCTTTTTTGGGCATTTTTTGGGGGACTTTGGAAGCAGGCAAAACATCTGAACTTCTGTGTAGGGGTATATATACATACACCCATGTCTGTATATATACACATATATAGGTATGAAAATAGCAGAAATCTATGCTTGCGCTAATTAACACCAATATAGCTTCTCTCCTATAACACCTATATATGTGTATGTGTATAAATACATATAAGTGTGTGTGTATATATATAACCCTATACAGAAGTTCAGAGTTTTGCCTGCCTCCAAAGACCCCAAAAAAATGCCCAAAAAAAATGCCTGCAAGAACACACCTGGGCATTTTTTTTGGCGCAGGCATTTTTTTGGGCGTCTTTGGAGGCAGGCAAAACATCTGAACTTCTGTGTAGGGGTATATATACATACACCCGTGTCTGTATACTGTATATACACATACACATATATAGGTGTGAAAATAGCAGAAATCTATGCTTGCGCTAATTAACACCAATATAGCTTCTCTCCTATAACACCTATATATGTGTATAAATATATATAAGTGTGTGTGTATATATAACCCTATACAGAAGTTCAGATGTTTTGCCTGCCTCCAAAGACCCCAAAAAAATGCCCAAAAAAAACGCCTGCAAGAACACACCTATGCATTTTTTTTGGCGCAGGCATTTTTTTGGGCATTTTTTGGGCGTCTTTGGAGGCAGGCAAAACATCTGAACTTCTGTGTAGGGGTATATATACATACACCCATGTCTGTATATATACACATACACATATATAGGTGTGAAAATAGCAGAAATCTATGCTTGCGCTAATTAACACCAATATAGCTTCTCTCCTATAACACCTATATATGTGTATGTGTATGTGTATAAATACATATAAGTGTGTGTGTGTATATATAACCCTATACAGAAGTTCAGATGTTTTGCCTGCCTCCAAAGACCCCGAAAAAATGGCCAAAAAAAAAAAAAACGCCTGCAAGAACACACCTGGGCATTTTTTTTTTGGCGCAGGCATTTTTTTGGGCATTTTTTTGGGGTCTTTGGAGACAGGCAAAACATCTGAACTCCTGTATAGGGTTATATATACACACACACTTATATGTATTTTTACACATACACATATATAGGTGTGATAGGAGCGGAGACATATTGGTGTTCATTATTTCATTAGCGCAAGCATAGTGTTCTGCTACTTTCACACCTATATATGTGTATGTGTATATATATACAGACATGGGTGTATTTATATATACCCCTACACAGAAGTTCAGATGTTATGCCTGCCTCCAAAGACGCCCAATAAATGCCCAAAAAAATGCCAGCTACAAAAACGCCCAGGTGTGTTTTTGCAGCTGGCATTTTTTTGGCATTTTTTGGGGTCTTTGGAGGCAGGCAAAACATCTGAACTTCTGTATAGGGGTATATATACACACACACTTATATGTATTTTTACACATACTCATATATAGGTGTGATAGGAGCGGAGACATATTGGTGTTCATTATTTCATTAGCGCAAGCATAGTGTTCTGCTACTTTCACACCTATATATGTGTATGTGTTGTGGGAGATTAGCTCAGTGGCGGGTATGGATGAACCCTTGGGGGGGGGGGTGCGTTTACACAGGGAGATAGCCGAGAAGTGGTTTATTCATGCAATTTTCTTCACACAAGTGCAAGCGTCAAAACATCAAAATAAAAATAAAACACAAAATAAATCCTTGCCACTGTGGGCGGCTACCTTCTCACATACAGGAACCTACCTACGGAGTCTGTCTCCAACCTACTGTTGGGCAAACTTTGCTGATCCTACAGCAGACACTCAATAGTCCATTTATTTTCTCTTCACATAACAAATGTCCATTGAACATGTCCCTTTTCCTCTTCACATTGAACATGTCCCTTTGTTTGTCTCTTCACATAGCAAACAGTTCATTTATTTCTTCCACATAGAAACAATCCCAGACCTCACCTTGAGTAGTCTTCACCATTTTTACCCTCCTCAGCGCACATCGCTTCAGGAGGTCTTCTCCCATGCTCACACAGCGTCGGTAGGCACACATCTGACTGTCCTCCTCTCCCCAGCTTCACACAGAGTCAGGAGGCAGCAGTCCTTCTCCCAGGCTCACACAGCATCGGGAGGCACACATCTGACTGTCCTCCTCTCCCCAGCTCACACAGCGTCAGGAGGCAGCAATCCATAGACTTCCTTTGGACAAATTATAGAGGCCTTAATTTTCTCATTCTGAACAGCTGAAGTCTGTTCAACGTCCTTAGACAGTTCTGGCTACCTTTGCAGCCGACACCTTATAGTAATTGGTGAATTTTCTAAACCAGGTGGAAATGTATCTCCTGTCTGTGACTACATCCACAGATTTACCTGACTTCCTGTCACAGTGTATATATACAGACATGGGTTTATGTATATATACCCCTACACAGAAGTTCAGATGTTATGCCTGCCTCCAAAGATGCCCAAAAATGCCCAATAAAATGCCAGCTACAAAAAGCCAAGGTGTGTTTTTGCAGCTGGCGATTTTTTTGGGCATTTTTTTGGGGTCTTTGGAGGCAGGCAAAACATCTGAACTTCTGTATAGGGGTATATATACACACACACTTATATGTATTTTTACACATACACATATATAGGTGTGATAGGAGCGGAGACATATTGGTGTTCATTATTTCATTAGCGCAAGCATAGTGTTCTGCTACTTTCACACCTATATATGTGTATGTGTATATATACAGACATGGGTATATGTATATATACCCCTACACAGAAGTTCAGATGTTATGCCTGCCTCCAAAGATGCCCAAAAAATGCCCAAAATAATGCCAGCTACAAAAACGCCCAGGGGTGTTTTTGCAGCTGGCGTTTTTTTTGGGCACTTTTTTGGGGTCTTTGGAGGCAGGCAAAACATCTGAACTTCTGTACAGGGGTATAAATACACACACTTGTATGTATTTATACACATACACACATATATAGATGTTATAGGAGCGGAGACATATAACTGTTATTTAATTAGCGCAAGCATATGTTTCTGCTACTTTCACACCTATATATGTGTATGTGTATATATACAGACATGGGTGTATGGATATATACCCCTACACAGATGTTCAGATGTCATGCCTGACTCCAAACATCTCCTCAAAAAAGCCCAATAAACGCCTGCAGCAAAAAGCATGCTCACAGGCGAGAAGCCATATCAGTGCACTGAATGTGACCTAAGACAAACGATCTTTTCTCTATAGTGGTCACCCTGATATGGAAGGGTTTTGTCACCCTGCCATAGCAGTCAGAGTCAGTTAACCCTACACTACACTACGGTCCCCTTACACTTAACACTTTCCCTACAGAAACTAAATTATTAAAGCTAACTATAGTGGAAAATAGCACCCTAACTACACTAGATATCCCTTTCCTCACACTAAAAATTGCTAAATGACACTTTGTAGCAGAAGTAACAGAACTGCTTCCACTCTCTTCCATGTCCCTGTATAACAATGCTAGGAATTTGGCGGGGGCTATCTTATATACTGGGGGGCGTATTCACTAATGATTGGCCTATGGACCCCCTAGTCACTCCAATCACATTCCTAGCATTCTCCTGCCCCCTCAATTGGCTTTTACTGATGGTTCTGGTCCAATCACGGGCTTTTAAAGCCCATTTCCTGTCCCATTGCATTTTTGTTGGTTCTGGTTGCCGAATTCCAAACTTTTTCAGCAAAAAGTTCGGAATTCAGCCGAACCTCGAACAGCCAATGTTCGGGTCGAACCGATGGTCGACCCGAACCATTCGATCATCCCTACTAGACAATAAAGAAAAGCCCAAAGATCAGACATCTAGAGACAGGACAAAGAGTACAATCTACAAGATGAACCTGAGCATTTACTAGAGAGGTAGGATTTCTAAGAGAACTGGGGAGTAAAAGCAACTTACTGGTAAATGTGGGGTTATGGTTTTAAATCACCTATGAGGCAGTGGGAGCTGTACTAGCTGTAGGCTGAGATCCATCTACATTAGCAACATATCTTCTGGGGGTGAAGCTGGAGCACAAAATGAGGATCAGGAGTCCAGACTATGACTAGAGAGACACCTTCTCTGAAGAGGAAAGTGAATACATTGTTCAAATGTATCATCTATGTCCCAAGCAAAAAGCCAAAGTGAACTACAAATATGGACAGATGTGGCTACCATGCAAGACACTAACTTAGAGACTTCTAATAGGCCAGCATTACTACGTTTTTGGGACTTGAGCATATGCTAAAGAAGCTGTAACATTTAAAAAATCATATTTAAATTTGATCTATATCTAATATACTAAATACTTTAATATACCAGGATCTATGTAAGGAATAGGCAGAACCCTGGCTTCTGCTCGAGCTGGGTTTGGCTGACTTCAAAGAAGTTTGAACGCCAAACACGAACCCCATTGAAATTGGGAACCCAATCTGTCAAATTAAAAAATGCTAATTTTCTGAGCTAATAGGCAAAGGGTTGTAAAAAAATAATTAAACAAAAAATAGCACTACCCTGAGGAACATGAACCAGTGCAAGAATTTTTTTTTTTAAATTACATTTGGCTGGGATCGGTGATTCTTGCAAAGGAAACATGTTTTTATGCTCCGTTTACATCTAGGCATCCTTAATTGTGGGCGGAATTGCCACGATTCTGCCTGCCATTCTGAATCGCAACTAATCGCAGGACGCGCATCTGATCCCAATACTTTTAACGACAACCCAATTGCAGCGTGATTTTGCAGCGATTGTCGCCCAACGAATTGCCGTAAAATCACGCATACAGAATCGCGGGACGCCTGTCGCCTGAAAGAAGAACTCTGATTTGCGGCAATTCAGAATCGTGGGCAGAATCACAGCGATTCCGCCCGCTATCCGGGACGCCTAGATGTGAATGGAGTCTTAAATTGCTGACAAATTACATTTCCTTTCTAGTTTCTATTAAAAAAATTAATAAACACACACACAGATCCCTCTAAAGGTCCTCCATTAACACCAGTCACAGCACTCTGCCATTCCACGCACTCTGAACATATCCTTCTCTCTCCCTAAGTCTGTAGCAGTGGCTCACCCAAATGAGACCACATTGTGCACTGCAGCATATTACAACAAAGGCCCAATGCACTGTGGGGCTCTGTGGGAGCCCAGGAGCCTTGTGGTCCCTGAGTGCCCACTGCCTTTATTTTATTGTGCCGGTGTCAGTCAGGACCAGACGCCAAGTGCACCACCCAAAAAACCCACTGGTGGCCCAACAAACTCTAGAAAAATGCCTGACGGCTGAAGAGTTGCTGACTGGTGAGAGCTTGGAAATGAGCCAAGAATGACCAGTTGTTGTTGAAGCTGAATGCAAAAATATGTCCTTTAGGGGTAAGATTACATGCCTTTTCATTAGCTCCACAATATGTAATGTACAGTAATCATTTAGCTCTTGTAACATATGTGCCAATTTGGGTTGTTAAACATCCTTTTGTTGTGCTGTAGCTTGTTTCACAAAGTTTCTTTTGATGGCAGTACAGTACTGATTTATATCTGTGTCTGTGGATATTTTTCTGGCAGTGTCAGAACAGTATTTATTTTATGTTTATGGACATGATTCTGGCAGTGTCTGTATGATACAATTTTTTTTTTCATTTGTGGACATTTTTATGGCAGTCTCATTGAAGTACTGATTGTATTTCTTTGGACATGTTTCTGGTGGTATCAGTACGGTACGGCGGATTGTGTTTTTTATGGACATGTTTCTGGTGGTATCAGTATGGTACTAATTTGTTTTCTGTGGTCATGTTTCTGGTGGCACCAGTACGGTACTGATTGTATATCTGTGGACATGTTTCTGGTGGCACCAGTACGGTACTGATTGTATATCTGTGGACATGTTTCTGGTGGCACCAGTACGGTACTGATTGTATATCTGTGGACATGTTTCTGGTGGCACCAGTACGGTATTGAATGTATATCTGTGGACATGTTTCTGGTGGTATCAGTATGTTACAGATTGTATTTCAGTAGACATGTTTCTGGTGGTATAAATATGGTACTGATTTATTTTCTGTGGACATGTTTCTGGTGGTATCAGTACGGTACAGATTGTATTTCAGTGGACATGTTTCTGGTGGTATCAGTGTGATACTGATTTGTTTTCTGTGGACATGTTTGTGGTGGTATCAATATGGTACAGATTGTATTTCTGTGGTCACGTTTTTGGTGGCACCAGTTAGGTACTGATTGTATATCTGTGGACATGTTTCGGGTGGCACCAGTACGGTACTGATTGTATATCTGTGGACATGTTTCTGGTGGCACCAGTATGGTACTGATTGTATTTCTATGGACATGTCTCTTGTGGTATCAGTACGGTACTGATTTATATCTGTATCTGTGGATATTTTCTGGCAGCGTCAGTACAGTATTTATTTTAATGTCTATGGACATGATTCTAGCAGTGTCTGTACGACACAATTTTTTTTATTTGTGGACATTTTTATGGCAGTCTCATTGAAGTACTGATTGTACTGTATTTCTGTGGACATGTTTCTGGTGGTATCAGTACGGTACGGATTGTATTTCTGTGGACATGTTTCTGGTGGTATCAGTACGGTACGGATTGTATTTCTCTGGACATGTTTGTGGTGGTATCAGTATGGTACAGATTGTATTTCAGTAGACATGTTTCTGGTGGTATAAATACGGTACTGATTTTATTTTCTATGGACATGTTTCTGGTGGTATCAGTATGATACTGATTTGTTTTCTATGGACATGTTTCTGGTGGCATCAGTACAGGACAGATTGTATTTCTGTGGTCATGTTTCTGGTGGCACCAGTATGGTACTGATTGTATTTCTATGGACATGTTTCTTGTGGCATCATTACGGTACTGATTTATATCTGTATCTGTGGATATTTTCTGGCAGTGTCAGTTCAGTATTTAGTTTATGTCTATGGACATGATTCTGGCAGTGTCTGTATGATACACATTTTTTTATTTGTGGATATTTTTATGGCAGTCTCATTGAAGTACTGATTGTATTTCTTTGGACATGTTTCTGGTGGTATCAGTACGGTACGGATTGTGTTTTTTATGGACATGTTTCTGGTGGTATCAGTATGGTACTAATTTGTTTTCTGTGGTCATGTTTCTGGTGGCACCAGTACGGTACTGATTGTATATCTGTGGACATGTTTCTGGTGGCACCAGTACGGTACTGATTGTATTTCTATGGACATGTTTCTTGTGGTATCGGTACGGTACTGATTTATGTCTGTATCTGTGGATATTTTATGTCTATGGACGTGATTCTAGCAGTGTCTGTACGACACTATTGTTTTTATTTGTGGACATTTTTATGGCAGTCTCATTGAAGTACTGATTGTACTGTATTTCTGTGGACATGGTTCTGGTGGTATCAGTACGGTACAGATTGTATTTCAGTGGACATGTTTCTGGTGGCACCAGTACGGTACTGATTGGTTTTCTGTGGACATGTTTTTGGTGGTATCAATACAGTATTAATTTGTTTTCTATGGACATGTTTCTGGTGGTATAAGTACGGTACGGATTTTATTTCTGTGGACATGTTTCTGGTGGTATCAGTATGATACTGATTTGTTTTCTGTGGACATGTTTGTGGTCGTATCAATACGGTACTGATTTGTTTTTCGTAGACATGTTTCTGGTGGCATCAGTACGGTACAGATTGTATTTCTGTGGTCATGTTTCTGGTGGCACCAGTACGGTACTGATTGTATATCTGTGGACATGTTTCTGGTGGCACCGGTACGGTACTGATTGTATTTCTATGGACATGTTTCTTGTGGCATCAGTACAGTACTGATTGCATTTCTATGGACATGTTTCTTGTGCCATCAGTACGGTACTTCAGTATATCTGTGGGCATGTGTCTGGTGAAGTATAGTACTGTTCTGTGGACATGTTGCTGGCAGTGTCAGTATGGTACTGACTGCATATTTGTGGACATGTTTCTGGCAGTGCCAGTACAGTACTGATTGCATAGCTGTGGACATGTTTCTGGTGGTGTCCATACTGTGCTGATATACTTGGAAATGTTTCTTGCACTTGTAACTACTAATGTGATTAAAAAGTATGAGAGCTGGTTTACACTAGGTGCAGTCCAGTGCATTTTTAATCTGCTTAAAAAAACATGCTCAGTGTTTTCCACATACCCAAGTAGCCCTAGTTTACATCAGTGCAGTCAATATAAGTACAAAATGCTGCATTTTTTCTGTAGAAATGCATCTGGAACATGGCAGAACGCATGGAAAACACACCAAAACGCACATGTTCTGAATTGAGATGAAGAAAAAAGTGGGGGAAAACATATAAAAAGCATAAAAAATGCACTGGAATGCACCAGAAAACTCATGTAAATGCACATGCAGAAACACTTTTGGAACGCAGAAATTGTGGTGTGAACATTCCCTGAATCCATTTTACCTATTTTTGTTATGCTTTTCTTTAAATTGCATGTTTATATAACTTAAGAAAATTATTTAATTCCAAAAATATTTATTCTTATGTTTGGGGGGGGGGGGGGGTCAAAAATAGTATCTGCCCCTTGTGTCAGATAGCATAGATACACGTGCGTGCAGCACAGTGGCAACTGCAGATCTAAATAAGGGCAAAGACGAAACCACCATCTTTAGCATTAAAGTATAGGAGGGTTTAGTAGCACTTTAACATTATTTAAAACTGTAAGGCACTAAATTTAACAAAGCTTAGGCAGAAGCTCCTAACTCCTTATGGGTTGAATGTCTATTTCTCTTGAAACAGTCTGTTTCTCATTGATTTTATTCATATTGAAATTAAAGAACAACTTGAGAAGCAGGTGTGAACAGTCTCCTAGCTAATCATATATACAGTGCCTTGCGAAAGTATTCGGCCCCCTTAAACTTTTCTACCTTTTGCCACATTTCAGGCGTCAAACATAAAGATATAAAACTGTAATTTTTTTGTGAAGAATCAACAACAAGTGGGACACAATCATTAAGTGGAACGAAATTTTTTGGATATTTCAAACTTTTTTAACAAATAAAAAACTGAAAAATTGGGCGTGCAAAGTTATTCAGCCCCCTTAAGTTAATACTTTGTAGTGCCACCTTTTGCTGCGATTACAGCTGTAAGTCGCTTGGGTTATGTCTCTATCAGTTTTGCACATCAAGAGACTGAAATTTTTGCCCATTCCTCCTTGCAAAACAGCTCGAGCTCAGTGAGGTTGGATGGAGAGCATTTGTGAACAGCAGTTTTCAGTTCTTTCCACAGATTCTCAATTGGATTTAGGTCTGGACTTTGACTTGGCCATTCTAACACTTGGATATGTTTATTTGTGAACCATTCCATTGTAGATTTTGCTTTATGTTTTGGATCATTGTCTTGTTGGAAGACAAATCTCTGTCCCAGTCTCAGGTCTTTTGCAGACTCCATCAGGTTTTCTTCCAGAATGGTCCTGTATTTGGCTCCATCCATCTTCCCATCAATGTTAACCGTCTTCCCTGTCCCTGCTGAAGAAAAGCAGGCCCAAACCATA
This sequence comes from Pelophylax lessonae, assembly GCF_965119305.1. Classification (NCBI taxonomy): domain Eukaryota; kingdom Metazoa; phylum Chordata; class Amphibia; order Anura; family Ranidae; genus Pelophylax; species Pelophylax lessonae. The sequence continues at coordinate 158,596,232 of NC_138772.1, forward strand.
ATGCTGCCACCACCATGTTTGACAGTGGGGATGGTGTGTTCAGGGTGATGAGCTGTGTTGCTTTTACGCCAAACATAACATTTTGCATTGTTGCCAAAAAGTTCGATTTTGGTTTCATCTGACCAGAGCACCTTCTTCCACATGTTTGGTGTGTCTCACAGGTGGCTTGTGGCAGACTTTAAATTACACTTTTTATGGATATCTTTAAGAAATGGCTTTCTTCTTGCCACTCTTCCATAAAGGCCAGGTTTGTGCAGTATACGACTGATTGTTGTCCTATGGACAGAGTCTCCCACCTCAGCTGTAGATCTCTGCAGTTCATCCAGAGTGATCATGGGCCTCTTGGCTGCATCTCTGATCAGTCTTCTCCTTGTATGAGCTGAAAGTTTAGAGGGACGGCCAGGTCTTCGTAGATTTGCAGTGGTCTGATACTCCTTCCATTTCAATATTATCGCTTGCACAGTGCTCCTTGGGATGTTTAAAGCTTGGGAAATCTTTTTGTATCCAAATCCGGCTTTAAACTTCTCCACAACAGTATCTCGGACCTGCCTGGTGTGTTCCTTGTTCTTCATGATGCGCTCTGCGCTTTAAACGGACCTCTGAGACTATCACAGTGCAGGTGCATTTATACGGAGACTTGATTACACACAGGTGGATTCTATTTATCATAATTAGTCATTTAGGTCAACATTGGATCATTCAGAGATCCTCACTGAACTTCTGGAGAGAGTTTGCTGCACTGAAAGTAAAGGGGCTGAATAATTTTGCACACCCAATTTTTCAGTTTTTTATTTGTTAAAAAAGTGTGAAATATCCAATAAATTTTGTTCCACTTCATAATTGTGTCCCACTTGTTGTTGCTTCTTCACAAAAAATTACAGTTTTATATCTTTATGTTTGAAACCTGAAATGTGGCAAAAGGTCGAAAAGTTCAAGGGGGCCGAATACTTTCACAAGGCACTGTATGTAACTAAGGGTGTGCAGGACACTGGTATCATACAGTATATAAATGTAAAAAGGGAGAAAAACACAGAAAAGGAAACTAATGCAGCTACTGCACCTAAGTACTGGTTAGCTGTCGTATATTAAAAGTTTGTCCTTGGGTTTATATCATTTAAAGGATAATCATAAATGTCCTACAACATATCTAATAAGGGGGTGGAAGGTGGATGCTGTCACTAATCTTTGCTAGAGGTATTTCTCCTTATGATTCTGTTTTAAACATGAGTGTCAGTAGCCTTTTTAATTGTGATTGAACCTATTTAGACTTTAATAAGATGTCCCTGCATTTATAATAAAGGCTGGACAGAAAAGTATATTAAAAGAACATTAAAGCACCTGTGTTTAGGCTTTGATTATATTCGACCATTTATAAAATATTTCAATAAAGGCAAAGAAGAAGGTGCTAAATTCTGATTAACATTTTATTACCTGACCTGCCACTCATCTGGATTATTCAGGGCTGACCTAGCAATGCCTTTCCGTAACGGGAAATTGAAAAAAATGTGCATTTAATTAACAAGGTAATGGATCACTTGGATTTGATGAATGCATGTAATATCCCCCTTTCATTACAAATATTAAATTCTATGCTACAACTGAAATTATGAAGATGTCTACAATGATATGATTATCACTATCTTAAATAATTATATTTCTTCATGAGAAAAGCCACTATATATATATATATATATATATATATATATATATATATATATATATATATATATATATATATATGATACACTTTGCTACAATGTAAAGTAGTGAGTGTACAGCTTGTATAACAGTGTAAATTTGCTGTCCCCTCAAAATAACTCAACACACAGCCATTAATGTCTAAACCACTGGCAACAATAGTGAGTACACCCCTAAGTCAAAATGTCCAAACTGGGCCCAATTAGCCATTTTCCCTCCCCGGTGTCATGTGACTCATTTGTGTTACAAGCAGGTGTGTAAAGTTTGGTGTTATTACTCTGACTCTTTCATATTGGTCGCTGGAAGTACTACATGACACCTCGTGGCAAAGAACTCTCTGAGGATCTGAAAAAAAGAATTGTTGCTCTACATAAAGATGGAAGATTGCCAAGACCCTAAAACTGAGATGTAGCATGGTGACCAAGACCATACAGTGGTTTAACAGGACAGGTTTCACTCAGAACAGGCCTCACAATGGTTGACCAAAGAAGTTGAGTGCACATGCTCAGCTTTATATCCAGAGGTTGTCTTTGGGAAATAGATGCATGAGTTTTGCCAGCATCGCTGCAGAGGTAGAAGGGGTGGGGGGTCAACCTGTCAGTGCTCAGACCATACGTCGCACACTGCATCAAATTGGTCTGCATAGCTGTCATCCCAGACGGAAGCCTCTTCTAAGGATGATGCACAAAAAAGCCCGCAAACAGTTTGCTGAAGACAAGCAGACTAAGGATATGGATTACTGAAACCACGTCCTGTGGTCTGATGAGACCAAGATAAACTTATTTGGTTCATATGGTGTCAAGCGTGTGTGGCGGCAACCAGGTGAGAAATACAAAGACAAGTGTGTCTTGCCTACAGTCAAGCATTGTGGGAGTGTCATGGTCTGGGGATGCATAGGTGCTGCTGGCACTAGGGAGCTACAGTTCATTGAGGGAACCATGAATTCCAACATGTACTGTGACATACTAAAGCAGAGCATGATCCCCTCCCTTCGAAGACTGGGCCACAGGGCAGTATCAACATGGCAATGACCCCAAACACACCTCCAAGACGACCACTGCCTTGCTAAAGAAGCTGAAAGTAAAAGGTGATGGACTGGCCAAGCATGTCTCCAGACCTAAACCCTATTGAGCATCTGTGGGGAATCCTTGAACGGAAGGTGGAGGAGCGCAAGGTCTCTAACATCCACCAGCTCCATGATGTCGTCATGGAGGAGTGGAAGAGGACTCCAGTGGCAACCTGTGAAGCTCTGGTGAACTCCATGCACAAGAGGGTTAAGGCAGTGCTGGAAAATAATAGTGGCCACACAAAATATTGACACTTTGGGCCCAATTTGGACACTTTAACTTAGGGGTGTATTTACATTTGTTGCCAGCAGTTTAGACTTTAATGGCTTTGTGTTGAGTTATTATGTGGGGACAGGGAATTTACACTGTTATACAAGCTGTACACTCACTACTTTACATTTTAGCAAAGTGTCATTTCTTCAGGGTTATCACACGAAAAGATATAACAAAATAGTTACAAAAATGTGAGGGGTGTTCTCACTTTTGTGAGATACAGTATATGAGGTTTCACCTGCAGTTCCTTGTAAAAAAAATAGATTTTTGGATTACACATAACGTTAACACACACGATAACGTGTTGCAGGCAGGGCCCTTCTTCAGATCATTTGAAGAAGTGCCCTGCCCAAAATACGTCAGGTCAACAAATGGGAGCTTGCACATCTCCTTCACTTCCCCACATGTCAATTTGCGCTTCACCAGTGGTTTTACCCACTTCCTGCGGCTTCAGCCTCGGTTTGGACAGCGGATTTGGGCAGCAGTGATGTAACGTCCGGCTTCTCTTCCACTCTGCGCCCAGCAGTATGAGCCCCTTTGGATACCATCCTTGCTCTCTCCCTCCCTGACTTTCTAGCGGCATCACCACATCTGATGGACATTCTTCCGTATACATTGGGCCATCTCCACATTACCATCTTCACGGCCGGAGGTACAACATGGCCTCCTGCACCCCTGCACCGTCTTGGTTTAGTCCGCTGTCCGTACCAGTGTGCCTGCTGACAACCATGCTGTGAGTAATTTCCACCGCTGTGTGTTGCACATTACAGCAATTGGGCTTTTCACAAGATTCGCAACTGTTTCCATTATTACCTTTTGAAATTGACTTTTAATAAACTTCAAACTTCATTCACCTATGGTGTCACATCACTCCCAACAACTGTTACTGCTATTACCTATCATACATTGGGTCTATTTAGTGCTTACGTGTGGTCCTTTTTGCTGTGTTCTGTATGTTGCCATAAATGCATCAGGAAAGGAAAATAATGGAAAGGTGAGTATACAGTTTTCCAATTTCCTGGCACATCATGGCAGCATACGCTGGTAAATAACTCTGTAGAAGGGAGGGTGGAATAAAGAAAAAATGTTTAATGCATGAATTTGAATGTGATTAATGTATAATCAGTAAAGGATGCACCTGCACAACATATTTTTCTTGCAAATAGCAAGACATTCTGCAATATGCTACCCATGCAGTTGCCACTGCCCCAGTTAAAATGTGCCCTTAATTCTCCTGGAAAGGGAAGGTCTTGTGAAGAGTAGGCTCTTTTAACCACTTTCCCACCGGAGGATTTTGCAGCTTAAAGACCAGACCCCTTTTTTCAACTTGGCACTTCGTGATTTTAACTGATAATTGCTCGGTCATGCAATGCTGTACCTAAACGAAATTTACGTCCTTTTTTTTCTCACAAACAGAGCTTTCTTTTGGTGGTATTTGTTTGCCTCTGCGCTTTTTATTTTTTGCGATATTAATAAAAAAAGAGCGTAAATTTTGCAAAAAAATGACATTTTCAACTTTGTCTTTTAAAAAATATCCAATATACTCAATTTATGTCATTTTTTTTGCCAAAATATATTTAGCTACATGTCTTTGACAAAAAAAAAAATCAATGAGCGTATTTTTATTGGTTTGCGCAAAAGTTATAGCGTCTACAAACTATGGTGTAAATAGTGAAATTTACGCAGCTTTAATTTCTGACTGCCAATCTCATTTCATGAAGTGCTAAAATGGCGGGGCAGTACAAAACCCCCCCAAACTACCACTTTTTGGAAAGTAGACATCCTAAGGAATGTCCTGACAGGCATGTTGAGCTCATTGAATATTTCATTTTTTTGTCACAGGTGTTTGAAAAATGACTAAAAAAAATTTTTTTTTTTTTTTTTTTACACAAAGTTGTCATTGAAATGATATATTGCTCACACATGCCATGGGTATATGTGTAATTACACCCCAAAATATATTCTGCTGCTTCTCCTGAGTACAGGGATACCACATATGTGGGACTTTTTGGGAGCCTAGCTGTGTAGGGGTCCCCAAAAACAAATCACCACCATCAGAATTTCAAAGGGCGTACATTTTTCATTGCATTTTCTCACTACCTCTAACGGTTTAGGAGGCCCTGAAATGTCAAGATACCACAAAACCCCCCCAAATGACCCCATTTTGGAAAGTAGACACCCCAAGCTGTTTGCTGAGAGGCATGGTGAGTCCATGGAATATTTTATATTTTGCCACAAGTTTTGTGAAAATTACAATTTTTTTTTTAAATTTTTGTTTTTTTACACAACGTTGTCACTAAAAGATAAATTTCTCACACATGACATGGGTATATGTGGAATGACACCCCAAAATACATTCTGCTGCTTCTCCTGAGTATGGGGATACCCCATGTGTGAGACTTTTTGGGAGCCTAGCTGTGTACAGGACCGCAAAAGCCAATCAACACTCTCAGGTTTTCTAATGGCGTAAATTGTTCATGTCATCTCTGCACTACCTGTCACAGTTTCGCAGGCCCTAAAATTCCAAGATAGCACAAAACCCCCCCAAATGACCCCATTTTGGAAAGTAGACACCCCAAGCTATTTGCTGAGAGGCATGGTGAGTCCATGGAATATTTTATATTTTGCCACAAGTTCCGGGAAATATATATATATATATATATATTTTTTTTTTTTACACAAAGTTGTCAGTAAATGATATATTGCTCACACATGCCACGGGTATATGTGAACTGACACCCCAAAATACATTCTGCTGCTTCTCCTGAGTACAGGGATACCCCATGTGTGAGACTTTTTTGCAGTCTAGCCGAGTACAGGACCCCGAAAACCAACCTCCACTTTCAGGCTTTCCAAGGGCGTAAATTGTTGATTTCACTCCTGACTACCTATCACAGTTTCGGAGGCCCTAAAATTCCAAGATAGCACAAAACCCCCCCAAATGACCCCATTTTGGAAAGTAGACACCCCAAGCTATTTGCTGAGAGGCATGGTGAGTCCATGGAATATTTTATATTTTGCCACAAGTTCCGGGAAATATATATATATATATATATATATATTTTTTTTTTTTACACAAAGTTGTCAGTAAATTATATATTGCTCACACATGCCATGTGTATATGTGAACTAACACCCCAAAATACATTCTGCTGCTTCTCCTGAGTACAGGGATACCCCATGTGTGAGACTTTTTTGCAGTCTAGCCGAGTACAGGACCCCGAAAACCAACCTCCACTTTCAGGCTTTCCAAGGGCGTAAATTGTTGATTTCACTCCTGACTACCTATCACAGTTTCAGAGGCCCTAAAATTCCAAGATAGCACAAAACCCCCCCAAATGACCCCATTTTGGAAAGTAGACACCCCAAGCTATTTGCTGAGAGGCATGGTGAGTCCATGGAATATTTTATATTTTGCCACAAGTTCCGGGAAATATATTATTATTATTTTTTTTTTGTTTTTTTTACACAAAGTTGTCAGTAAATGATATATTGCTCACACATGCCATGGGTATATGTGAAATGACACCCCAAAATACATTCTGCTGCTTCTCCTGAGTACAGGGATACCCCATGTGTGAGACTTTTTTGCCGTCTAGCCGAGTACAGGACCCCGAAAACCAACCTCCACTTTCAGGCTTTCCAAGGGCGTAAATTGTTGATTTCACTCCTGACTACCTATCACAGTTTTGAAGGCCATGAAATGCCAAGACAGCACAACCCCCCCCCCCAAATGACCCCTTTTCGGAAAGTAGACAACCTGAGCTATTTTCAGAGAGGCATGTTGAGTATTTTGCAGATCTCACTTTTTGTCACAAAGCTTTGGAAATTGAAAAAAGAGGAAAAAAAATGCATTTTCCTGTTTTTTCTTCATTTTCCAAAAAAAATTAGAGCTGCAAAATACTCACCATGCCTCTCAGCAAATAGATTGGAGTGTCTACTTTGCAAAATGGGGTAATTTGGGGGGGGTTTGTGCCATCTTGGCTTTTTATGGACTTCAAAAGTGTGATAGGTAGTAAGGAGTGAGATCAACAATTTACGCCCTTGGAAAGCCAAAAGGTGCGCATTGGTTTTCCGGGTCCTGTACGCGGCTAGACTGGCAAAAAGTCTCACACATGGGGTATCATTGTACTCAGGAGAAGCAGCAGAATGTATTTTGGGGTGTCATTTCACATAAACCCATGGCATGTGTGAGCAATATATCATTTACTGACAACTTTGTGTAAAAAAAAATAAAAAAATAAAAAAAAAAATTTTTCCCGAAACTTGTGGCAAAATATAAACTATTCCATGGACTCACCATGCTTCTCAGCCAGTAGCTTGGAGTGTCTACTTTGCAAAATGGGGTCATTTGGGGGGGTTTTGTGCTATCTTGAAATTTCAGGGCCTCTGAAACTCTGACAGGTAGTCAGGGGTAAAATCAGCAATTTACGCCATTAGAAAACCTGAAGATGTGGACTGGTTGTCGGGGTCGCGTACACAGCTAGGCTCCCAAAAAGTCTCACACATGGGGTATCCCTGTACTCAGGAGAAGCAAAAGAATGTATTTTGGGGTGTCATTTCACATATTCCCATGGCATGCATGAGCAATATATCATTTAGTGACAACTTTCTGTAAAAAAACAACAACAAAAAAAATAATAATAATTTTCCCGAAACTTGTGGCAAAATATAAAATACTCCATGGACTCACCATGCCTCTCAGAAAAAAGCTTTGGGTGTCTACTTTTCAAAAAGGGGTCATTTGGGGGGTGTTTGAACTGTCCCGGCATTTTATGCTCAATCTTAGCCACACATCACCCACTCTTCTAACCACTTGAAAATCAAGCCTTTTCTGTGCCTTTTTGTTTACATGAAAAAATATTTTTTTTTTACTAGAAAATTACTTTGAACCCCCAAACATTATATATTTTTTTAAAGCAGAGGCCCTATAGAATAAAATGGTGGATGTTGCAAATTTTTTTGTCACACGGTATTTGCGCACAGATTTTCCAAACGCAATTTTTGCGAAAAAAATACATTTTTTTTAATTTATTGCACAAATACACTATATAATTCCAATTTTTTTGGTAAAATTTAAAAGATGATCTTATGCCGAGTTCATAGACACCTAACATGACATGCTTTAAAAATTGCGCATGCCTGCGCAGCGGCAAAAACATACGTACATTTTTAAAAACCTTTAAAAGTCTCTACAGGTTACCACGTTAGACTTACAGAGGAGGTCTACTGCAAGAATTACTGCACTCGATCTGGCGATCGCGGCGATACCTCACATGCATGCTGCAATTGCGGTTTACATATGACACTAGACCACCGCTTGCGTGCGCCATTGCGCGCAAGCACCGGGGGAAAGGGGGGGGGCTCAATTTTTTTTTTTTTCTTTTTTCTTTTGCTTTTTTATGTTATTTTGACACCTTTCCTTTCATTTTTTTTTTTTTAAATCATTTTTATTGTTATCACAGTGAATTTAAATATCCCCCATGATAGCAATCTGTGGTGACAGGTACTCTTTTTTAAAAAAATTGGGGTCTTTTAGACTCTAGATCTCTCCTCTGACCTTAACGCATCTGACCACACCAAAATTGGTGTGATAAAATACTTTCCCAATTTCCCAATGGCCCTGCTTATTTCTGGCGAAACAGAAGTCATGAAATGCTCGTAGCCTCCGGCATCTTAGGCCATAGAGATGATTGGAGCCATTCTCATCTCCAATTAGCTCTATGGTTAGACAATTGAACCACCGGCTGCACTCTCGGGTTAACCGGTGGGACAGGAGAGCCCGAGAAAAACCACGGAAGGCTGCGGAAGGCGGCGGTGGGGGGGGGGAGGCCCCTCCCACTGCATGTAAAAGCAGTCTAGCGGCCAATTACCTGCTAGGATTGCTTTTACATGTAAGCCGACCGCTGGCTGTAAAAAACGATACCAAGATGATGCCTAAATCTGCAGGCATCATCCTGGTATAACCACTCAAAGTCCAGCAACGTACCAGTACATTGCTGGTCCTTGTTTGGCATATAGGTTTTTTTTTTTTCATGCAGCCTGTGGGCTGAACGGAAAAAAAGAGAACCTATCAGAAATCAGCACAGGAATAATGCGTAGTATTACTCATCATTAACCGCCCAAACAACCACCCACTGAATTTAATGATGGGTATACACGACACTATCCACGTATACCAAAATAGGATTTTAACTGCAGTGCTGAAATCAGAAAATCACCACAGCTGCTATCAGCAAAGGTATCCATATATGCTGAGCGCAAACACTGTTTGTGTCAGAATATATAAAATCAATGCGTGGTAGCCGACGAGTACCTGCTAGAGAAACAGGTCACAAAAGAATGAAAAAACAAAGGACATTAAAAAAAAGTACAGTAGGAAGAGTAGGACATATAAAATGACTGACACAACAAAAGTTTTTGGATTCTCATCATTAACCGCCCAAACAACCACCCACTGAATTTAATGATGGGTATACACGGCACTATCCACGTATACCAAAATAGGATTTTAACTGCAGTGCTGAAATCAGAAAATCACCACAGCTGCTATCAGCAAAGGTATCCATATATGCTGAGCGCAAACACTGTTTGTGTCAGAATATATAAAATCAATGCGTGGTAGCCGACGTGTACCTGCAAGAGAAACAGGTCACAAAAGAATGAAAAAACAAAGGACATTAAAAAAAAGTACAGTAGGAAGAGTAGGACATATAAAATGACTGACACAACAAAAGTTTTTGGATTCTCATCATTAACCGCCCAAACAACCACCCACTGAATTTAATGATGGGTATACACGGCACTATCCATGTATACCAAAATAGGATTTTAACTGCAGTGCTGAAATCAGAAAATCACCACAGCTGCTATCAGCAAAGGTATCCATATATGCTGAGCGCAAACGCTGTTTGTGTCAGAATATATAAAATCAATGCGTGGTAGCCGACGAGTACCTGCAAGAGAAACAGGTCACAAAAGAATGAAAAAACAAACTAAGGACATTGAAAAAAGTACAGTAGGAAGGAGTAGAAGGACATATAAAATTACTGACACAACAACAGTTTTTGGATCCTTTTATTTTTCTAACTGTTTCTTGATTTGGGACTGCGATCTTCTGCGATCTTCTCTTCCAGCTTGGGTCTCTCAAAATGTCGATGGACATCCAACATCTTTCGAGACCCTGTGTTTGTGTGCCCTACACTGTGTCGTGCTGTACCCTACGCTAATACTCCACTAGTGTATGGTAGCGCTCGAAACATTCCCCGATGCAGAGACCAGGTTGGTCAGGACATTTGGGACAATAATAACGGGTGTCACGCCTAAATCCGCGCCTGCTACAGACACGACATCTTTTTTGGGGGTATCTTTGGGTAGGGGTACTCGGGAGGACATAAGGAAAATGCCTCTCATGCAGCCGGCTCACTGCATCTGGAAGGGGAAGTTGGGCAGGCATGCCTCCTGGGTACAGGTAGGCAAGGATGATCTCTTCCTGGAATTCCCGGAAAGATCCAGTTCGTCCTGACGCCCTGTATAGGACAAAGGCGTTCAGCATAGCCAATTGGTAAAGGTAAACAGACACTTTTTTGTACCAGCGTCTGGCTTTACGGGCAACTAAATACGGCGCCAAAAGCTGGTCGTTAAGGTCCACCCCTCCCATGTTAAGGTTATATTCGTGGACACAGAGGGGTTTCTCCACAACGCCAGTTGCCGTAGTGATTTGGATCGTCGTGTCTGCGTGAAGGGAGGACAGAACATAAACATCCCGTGTATCCTTCCACTTCACCGCAAGCAATTTGTCCGTTTTCAAGCAGGCTCTCGCCCCCCGACTAAGACGGGAATTTACAAGCCGTTGGGGGAAGCCCCGGCGATTAGGTCGCACGGTGCCACATGCGCCAATTTGTAAATCGAGAAGGTGACTAAATAGTGGCACGCTTGTATAAAAGTTGTCCACGTACAAATGGTACCCCTTTCCGGATAAGGGTGACACCAAGTCCCAAACGATCTTACCGCTGCTCCCTATGTAGTCTGGGCAGTTGGGGGGCTCCACACAGCTATCTTTTCCCTCATAGACCCGGAAACTAACTGTATAGCCTGTGGCCCTGTCACACAATTTATACAGTTTGACCCCGTACTTGGCACGCTTGCTGGGGAGGTACTGTTTCATAGCAAGGCGGCCAGTAAATTTAATCAGGGACTCGTCAACGCAGACAACTTGTTCGGGGGTAAACAAGGCTGCAAACCGCTGATTGAAGTGGTCTATGAGGGGCCGAATTTTGTGGAGCCGATCGTATTCAGGGTCTCCCCGAGGACGACAGATTTCATTGTCGCTGAAATGCATGAATCGCAGAATTTGCTCGTATCTCCCCCTGGACATGGAGGCAGAGTACATGCGCATATGGTGAACTGGGCTAGTGGACCAATATAGCCGCAATTCACTCTGTTTAGTTATGCCCATGTGGAGGGAAAGGCCCAGAAAGATCTTAAATTCGGAAACCGTTATAGGTTTCCAGCCGAATTGTCTGGCAAGGTGTGAATTTGGGTTGGCGGCGATGAACTGTTGTGCATATAAATTTGATTGATCCACAATCGATCTGTAAAGATCTTCCGTGAAGAACAGCTCATAAAAGTTTAGGGGCGTAAAACCAGCTGTCTCCACGTGGATTCCAGGTTGGGCGGTGAATGGGGGAAGTACTGGCGCTGTAGTATCGGTGGGTTGCCAATTAGGATATGCCAGCGCATCAGGGAGGGCACTATGGGCTCTACGGGCCTGTCTACGAATACGCGGTGGCTGCGGGCCACTACTTGTGCTAGCCACCGCACCAGCTTCAACTGCACTTAGGGGACTCGCCACGTCACCAGGTCTTACTGCAGTGCTGGTTGTACTAGGTCCAGGTTGTACTAGGCCGCTGGCGCTTGCCAGGTCGCCAGAAAAATGAGTGGCACTAGTAACCACACTCTGCTCCATACGAGCACCCTGCGATTCCTGCATCTCAACAACTTCAGAATGGGGTCGGGTACGCCTGGGTCTAACAGGGACCCATCTGTCGTCGGAGCTATCTGTCAGGGAGCCGCTGCTGTCATCAGGTTCATATACTGACACTAATTCGGTCATTGTAGCTTCCCCTTCGCTATCAGATGACTCGGTCAGCATAAAACTGATAAGCTCTTCATCTCTGTACGAATGTTTGGTCATTTTGGTAACTAAATTTACCCGTACAGTGATGCGACTCACAGGTAATAAAAGCACCTGGTTGTCGAAGATTATTTCAAGCGCTACCAAAAAAACTGCTAATGCTAGCAGGGATCAGGCCTGACTCTGCTAACACAGCGGTTTTGTGTCTTGTGTTTTTTTGCAAGTGACAGTAATCTATTGATTACTACACTTGCCTGGGTGAAAGGGTTAAACGCAGGTGCTGGCCGGAATCAGTGCTGATCGTGCAAACACCGCGTTTTGGGAACCCTAAACTATGGGGGCGCTAGTATAGTTCTGATCAGATCAGATATTGATCTGTTCAAACACTATACTAGAAATGGAAGTGTATGTGCGTGCGTGCGTGTGTGGTAATCAAGGGGTTACTTCTAAACTATGCGCTGGGGATCTGGGGGGGGGGGGGTGGCGGGGACCCTAAACCTCCTTTGGGAAAGAAACTAGCTAGCTAGCGCAACCTCAAGTCACAATGACACTAATACAAAATACAGTAAAAACAGTATATTATGTGTGTATTAGTGCTAATGTGACAGAGGGTGTAGGGGTTAACGGGATGTGATCAGGGGGGGATCAGGGGTTTAAATCTTTATTGGAAGGGGCTGGCGGGTATCCTAAGGATAAAAGGAACGGTGGCAAGCGCTAAACCTGGTCACAAGTCACACTTATACGGGTATATAGAAAATGCTATATACTGTATACAGTGTGTTGTGGCAGGGGGTGTAGGGGTGATCAGGGGGGGATCAGGGGATTAAATCTTTATTGGGCGGGTGGCGGGGACCCTAAACCTCCTTGGGACAGAAACTTAGTCGCCTGCGCTAATTCTGATCACAATGACACTAATACAAAAATACAAAAACACTGTATATTACGTTTGTATTAGTGCTGATGTGACAGAGGGTGTAGGGGTTAACTAGCGGTGATCAGGAGGGGATCAGGGGGGATCAGGGGCTTAAATCTTTATTAGGGGGGGGTGGCGGGTAATTCAAGTGGAAAAAGGGGGGTCGCAAGCGCTAGACCTGACCACAAATCACACTTATACGGGTATATAGCAAAATGCTATATACTGTATACGGTGTGTGTTATGGCAGGGGGTGTAGGGGTGATCAGGGGGGGGGGTCAGGGGCTTAAATCTTTATTGGGCGGATGGCGGGGACCCTAAACCTTCTTGGGACAGAAACTTAGTCGCCTGCGCTAATTCTGATCACAATGACACTAATACAAATATACAATAACACCGTATATTGCGTTTGTATTAGTGCTGATGTGACAGAGGGTGTAGGGGTTAACTAGCGGTGATCAGGGGGGGGTCAGGGGAGATCAGGGGCTCAAATCTTTATTGGGGGGGGTGGGGGGTAATTCAAGTGGAAAAGGGGGGGTCGCAAGTGCTACACCTGTTCACAAATCACACTTATACAGGTATATAGGTAACTGCTATATGCTGTATATAGTGTGTGTTGTGTCAGGTGCTGTAGGGGTTAATCGGGGGGGCGATCGGGGGTGAAATGTGCCTATCTACCTGTGTGTGGGTGTGCTTGGTGCAGTACTCACAGTAAGATGTGCTCTCCTCTCACGCTGGATCCAAAAAGACCGTTGTGGGGGGAGGGCACATCTCCTCTAAGCCTGTGTTTACATTTCACAGGCTTAGAGGATGATCTGATTGGGCAGGACCGATCAACAGGTCCAGGCCAAAAATCATTGGCCTGGACCTGATGACTGATCGGTTCTGAACCCAATCGAGCCATCGGTGTCGGCGGGCACGCGCGGGAGCGCGCACAGGACCGGCAGGAAGTAGCGACGTAGACCTACGTCACTCTGCCTGGCCGGGGCCGACTGCCGCAGTAAATATACTGTGCGCAGTCGGCAAGTGGTTAATTGTCTTAACAATCAAGGGGGGCACTTATATGTGTTGATCCTGACTTTGTTTCCTTTAGGTGTGTGGGACCAAGAACAGATTTTCAGCTTGCCTAAATGAAGAGGTGACTGCCAAGAAGACCTTCAGAGGCATCAAATGTAGTTTCTTGGGGGCTCGATGGCAGCCTGGCATTACTGGCAGAGGCAGTGGTGACTCTATACTCAACTGTAAGAGAGATGGAAACCAGGGCCTCCCTGGCCAAAATGATATAATTGTGATTATCAGTACTAGAACCTGCTTGAGTCTGGATATTAGAGGCGCTAATAAAAGGTAAAGAAGTACCCCAACTGGAATTTCCACTGGCAATATAAAAAAATCTACTCCTTCTGCTGTTGGGTATGGTGAACTTGCTAGGAATCTGCCACATTTCGTATTCCAAGGAATACCAGGAGAGTCTTTACTGCTGCAGATTCCTAGCGAGAGTAATGATGATGAGAGGAAGATCCTGAATGGTGGGAGATGATGACCTTTATTGACTTTGGCTGGAAATGTCTGCACCAGTATGGCAACCTGTTTTGGCATTTAGGGGCATCAGCCTCCATCGTGATGCTGATGATGAGGTCCTTTCGGTGCTGCAGATATTACAACAGCATTAGAACTAGATACTCTCTTTTTATCAATATCTTCACTCCACTACTTGCCTTATCGTTTACATCGCAGGCAGTAGGTGCTCTGACTGGGCAGGGTTCTCCATAGAGACAAGGTAAACTAGCAGGTTAAAATGAAAAACATCATTACACAGTGAGCCCAAAACAAGCAAAGAAAAGAAACCCAGGTGAATGCCACCAAGAAGGAGATAACTCCTGCAGACAATGGCCACATGAGCATTCAGCATAGATGGGTAGAGAAAACCACCATGTGCTTGCCCAAAAATGCCTTAAACACATTTAAAATTGTCACCTTTGACCAGAAGTGATGACATCACCAGTCGATCATGCTTAGATCAAGGCCTCGACTTCCAGCTCCCAGCCCCCGCCCCCAAAAGGGTAAGGCAGGAAAAATGCCCACAGCGACCACATCACTTCTTGTTGCGAATTCTCAGTGTGTGCTTCTGCTGCCATCCTGGAGGTGCAGAACAGACACTAAAAAAACAAGAGAAAACAAAGGAAAAAATGCTGTCACTCCCTGCAAAGCATTTTTAAAGCTTTATTTGACAGGCCATTCCCCCCAGACCACCAGAATGGGGCTCCCCCTATAAAGCTAATTTAGAGGCTACACAAGAGGAATTTCTACCCAGGAGAGGCTGAACCAGACTGGGGCAAATCGCAACAAGGAATACTTCAGCACAGTCCAGTCTTGAACGGTGAGGAAAAAAAAGGAAGTTGCTGCAGGTTGGATACCCCTTAAACGTATAGCTAACCAGTTCTATCAGGTTGAGGGGGTGAAGCCATAACCTAGTGTATGCTGCAGGTATCGGGTAGTGGCTGCAGCATTGGGAACATGTTACATGTTCCACCCTAAAAACATGTGGAACATGTACCACGTTAACAAAGGTGAACTTATTCTTTAGGACACATGTGAGATTGTTGTTAGCTTTGCTCCTTGAGGTTTTGTGGAATGCTTTTTAACCCCTTCAAGACTGGACTGTTTCAACCCTTTACTGCCCATGCAATTTAAATGACTATGCAAAGGAAAAAAAGACCAAAAATATTTCTGTTTCTGTTATAAAACTTTGCAAATAAATAATATTTCTTCATAAATGTATGCCAAAATGTATTCTGAAACATTTCTTCAGCAAAAAACGAAAACCAAATAGGTGTATATTATTTAGTACAGTCTATAAAACGTGGTTTCATATTTAGTATATATTTTAAAATTAATCAATCATGGTGTTCTGACATGCCTATTTCAATTCTTGAGGCCCTATAAAGACTAGGATAGTACAAATACCCCCCAAAATGACCAACTTTTGCAAAGTCCATGGTATATAGTAAGAGGCATGGTACATTTTTTGAAGTTGTATTTTTTTTGCAACAATTCTATGGAAAATGATTAATTAAGAAATTTTTTTTTTTACAAAATTATTTTATTAAATTATTTCTCCCACACAACACAGGCATAATTACAATTACATCCCAAAACACTTTCTGCTACTCATAATTGAGAATAGGAATAACACACGTGTGAGACTTTTTCAATGTTTACCGAATATTGCATCGTGTGCATTACAAAAATCAATCAATTTTATTAAAACCAGTGAACTGTAATGTTCACCCCTGTATGAGTGGTCAGGGAATATAGATTAGTGTAGTGTTAATTATAGCAGTCCCTATTCTGATAAGCCAAACAAGCCTAACCTGCTGGTACATGGCTTCCCTCAGGAATGTCATGTATACTGGCCAGAAGATACAGGAAGCTGAGCAAAGTGTGAAAAAAAGATTTGCTGTGGGTCCTGTAGTGCATTTATCTGCAGGGGATGGTTGGGAATAGTGTCTCTGAGTAATGTAATCAGCAGGACCCGCAGAGGGGTCAGTTCAGGTGGCATGCAGAGACATGGTTGATAAACAGGAGAAGGATCATCAGTCCAGACAGCAGGCAGAAACATGGTCAATAAACAGGCCAGGGTCAGTACAAGTGGCATCAAAAAGCTACTCTCCTGTGCTTAAGGGATAGGCTTGGAGGTTTGCAGTATAAGTATTCTTCCTCAGCGCCAGCGACCTTGCTGCCCCCTCAGGACAATGGGTATCCTTATGGACTTCAAAACAACAACGAGAGAAGGGCTCATTCACTACTTTGGCTATCGTGAAGGGGGTTCTCCCTTGAAAGGCGCCAGACGTTATAAACACTGCCTGGTCTTCCCGCACTATTGGCAGACTACAGCAGACCCAACAATTGTCATTTTTAAACTCAACTAAAATGTAATTTGGTAATGCTGTGGGTTGGTGCACCCTTCTCTTGTTGTTGCCTTTCAATACAGGTGTCAGGCAGAGTCAACACTGCACTGGTGTAGCAGTGATCAGTAAAGCTACTGCTGGCTGCACTGGCTCTGGTGACACTGTACTTATGTGATGGAGATCAGGGACATGGTTGATGACTTCACTGGCTCTGGTCACAGTGGTACTGGTGTGGCTAGTGAGCGGGAACATTGTTGATGGCTGCGCTGGTCTGATGACATTCTCATTG
Source organism: Pelophylax lessonae (assembly GCF_965119305.1). Classification (NCBI taxonomy): domain Eukaryota; kingdom Metazoa; phylum Chordata; class Amphibia; order Anura; family Ranidae; genus Pelophylax; species Pelophylax lessonae. The sequence continues at coordinate 158,613,516 of NC_138772.1, forward strand.
GTGTGGTGGTGATCAAGAACACTGTTGCTGACTACACTTGTCTGCTAATTTGATTGTGATCAGGGACACTGTGACTGGCTGGTCATACTGGGGTAGATTTACTAAAATTGTTGCACTCAGAATATGGTGCAGCTGTAGATGGTAGCCAGTCAGTTTCCAACCTCAGCTTGTTCAGTTAAGCTTTGGGAATAAAATCTGGAATCTGATTGGTTTTTGTGCAGAAGTGAACCTAAATTTGCACTCTCCCACTTTGGAAAATAAACCCAAAAGTCTGCATTCTGGCCCTTGCACCGGCACCCACACCCACGCGAATGTTAGTTTGGGAGAAGCAGTTGTGTCCATGCAGCTGCATCCTAATAGACATGAATGGGGCTGCCTACACGGGGATGCAGGGAACACCTGTGTATCAATCAATGTTCAGGTAAACATGGCCCTCGCCCAGGGTATGCATGGATATACCTGGTATGAACCAGGCTTCATGGTGATTCTGGGATTGGTGTGGCAGTGATTGGGAACACTGTGACTGGCTGTGCTATTAGGCCTTGTTCACATGGAGTGTATTATGAAACTGCCTACACTGGGATGCAGGGAACACTTGTGTATCAATGTTCAGGTAAACATGGCCCTTGCCCAGGGTATGCATGGTTATTCTTGGTATGAACCAGGCTTTATGGTGACACTGGGATTGGTGTGGCAGTGATTGGGAACACTGCGACTGGCTGTGCTATTAGGCCTTGTTCACATGGAGTGTATTATGAAACAGCCTACACGGGGATGCACGGAACACCTTTTCATCCCTGTGTGGCTAAACATAACCTTTCCACAGGGTGCACCATAATACACCCTGTGTGAACAAGAGACCTTATAAGACACTGAGTTTGGTGTGGCAGTAATCAGGAACACTTTGACTGTCTGGCCTCATTCGCATGGGGTGTATCAAGGCATACCTTTATGCCTTCTCATTTTTAATTTAATCAAACGGATGAAGCTCCACTCACTTTGGGAAATCCCAGTGTATTGCACATTCATGCTTTAAAAAATGTGTTGTCTTATTTTTAAAGCAGTGGTAAAATAATGGTAAGTCCATACTGCTGCTTTATAAATAAGCGCGTGAATGTTGAAATAAGCAAGCATGATACTATTCAACAATATAGCAATAAAAAAAAAGTAACATAATATTGAAGTAGCACTGCACTAATCTAATTTACATCTAAAGTGTTAGGATAAATAGATCTGAAGAACAGGAGCATGATACATTTTGTAAGATCAATTTTCAGGAGGATTGCAGCTTGATTCACACAGTCCCTCCTTTTCTGCTCAAAACCTGCAATTGCTAATATAAAACTAGCCCTGAGTACTTTTTAAGTATAAATCAATTCTTAACTTTGTGAAATAAAATGTTACTGAGTTTTACATTGACCAGGCAGTTCACTTCTATTAGAGACACTGGTACCTAAAAACCCCCAATTTTCACCTCTTTCTATTATACCTTTTTGGTGTGCACGTTTGGAGTGAAAAATTATTGCAGTTTGGAAGACAAAGGGATTGCAAACATGTCAAGGTATTTAAAGCTTAAATGTAATTTAATTATATTGTGCCTCCCCTGCCCCCAACTCCACATCATGCCAAATCATTTTTTAAAATAAAATATTTCCATATTCATTACATAACTTATTTTAGACAGACGTTTGTCTCTCTGTGCTTCTCTATGCAATACAGGTTGCTTATGGCTAGTGGAAAGAGCTGGAAGGGTGCTATACAAAGCTTTTTGAAAACATCAAGGCACCTTACCACAGTAATTCTTTCAGGAGCTCTCAGTCCAAATGCAAGCAGTGGGTTGCCTCTTGGAAGGAGATAATCAGATATTAACATGTCTTGATGGATAAACAATTTAAATGCAGACCATCCTAGGAAACACCCACATGTGATGCTAAGCCTCAGTGATTGAAAGAGGTGAAATAAGATGAATGAAAGGGGAAGGTCAGGGGCAGTCATGCTGGGGAGAAAAGGGCATCTGATTCTGGATGTCCTTCAGCCAGTAATTTAGGTTGACTCCATCTGATTTGCTACACCTTCTAATACTTATTGCACAATGTGCAGAAAAATATAAGTTCAGTACAGGAGTACAGTAGATTCAGTACATGAGAGAAGCCCTTTACAACTGTGCAAGACTGAAGATAAACCTGGAGTTCACAGTTAAAAAACAGCCTATAGTCACTCCATAATCCAGTCTCTTGCATATCATACTGAGCAGGTCTAAATCAACACAAATATACTAACTATTTTCTGTGTCAGTCACAATGATAATACAATGGGTCTGATTGTCTGTTTTATTCAACCTTGTATATTAACAGACCTCACAGATTCAAAAACCTGGTCACAAGATACATTAAAATCAATATAAACAGTTTTAGGCGTTTCCATGCTTTGTAAACATTATTTTTTGTAAAACAAGCATTTGCTACATATGAATTTGTTTTCCTGCCATTTCTTTCTCTTTTGCTGGATATCTAAACCACCAGTTCCAATCAGTAGTGTGAAAGGCCCTGCCAATCACAAATAGATTTAACAATTACCTTCCGATTCTCTGCTCTAGAGCATGTGTACAATGCTTTGCTTGATGAGAAATCCACATTCTAGCTTTGTCTCTTAACAATAACAGTGTGCTTCATCCATCAAAGTCTGGAAAAGCTGTGCACCACTCATCAAATTCAGCAAAGTTAATGATGCAAGTTACAAGGCAGTTCAGCTTGATAGTGACAGCAACTTTACTAGAAGAAAGTAACTACCAATATAATACAAAAGTCTGCAGCTTTTTTACTTAATCTTTTGTTCCTCTTTCCTTTCCTTTTCCTTTTCTTTCCTTTCCTTTCTCTTCCTTTCCTTTCCTTTTCCTTCCTCTTCCTTTTCCTTTCCTTTATCTTTCTTTCCTTTTCCTTTCCTTCCTCTTCCTTTCCTTTTTATTTCCGTTTCTTTTCCTTCCTCTTCCTTTCCATTTCTTTTCCTCATTCTCCCTCTCCTTTTTTCTTTTCCTTCCTCTTCCTCTCCTATTTCTTTCCTTCCTCCTCCTCTCCTTTTCTTTCCTTCCTTCCTCTTCCTTGCCTCTTACTTTCCTTTCCTTTCCCTTTCCCTTTCCCTTTCACTTTCGTTCCTTTCACTTTCCTTCCTCTTCCTTTCCTTTTACTTTCCTTTCTTTTTCCTTTCCTTTCCTTCCTCTTCCTTTCCTTCCCCTTCCTTTCCTCCTCAATTTTTCATTCCTTTTCTTTTCCTTTCTCTTTCCTTCCTCTTTCTTTCCTTTTCCTTTCCTTCCTCTTCTCTTTCTTTCTTTCTTTCTTTCTTTCTTTCTTTCTTTCTTTCTTTCTTTCTTTCTTTCTTTCTTTCTTTCTTTCTTTCTTTCTTTCTTTTTCCTTTCCTTCCTCTTCCACTCGATTTTACTTTACTTCTTTTTCCACTCTATTTACTTTCCTTCTTCTTCCACTCTATTTACTTTCCTTCCTCTTCCACTCCATTTCCTTTCCTTACTCGTCCACTCCATTTCCTTTCCTTACTCTTCCTCTCCTTTTCCTTTCCTTACTCTTCCTCTCCTTTTCCTTTCCTTACACTTCCTTTAATTTTTTTTTTCCTTCCTCGTCCATTACTCTTCCATTCCTTCCTCTTTTTATTTCTCTTTCTTTCCTTCCTCCTCCTTTCCATTCTCTTTCTCTTCCTTTCTCTTTTCCTTCCTCCTCCTTTCCATTTCCTTTCCTTTTTTCTTTCCTTTCCCTTCCTTTCCCACCTCTTCCTTCCTCTTCTTTTCCTTACTCTTCCTCTCCTTTTTCTTTTCTTCCGTTCCTTTCCTTCCCCCTTCTTTTCCTTTTTTTTCCTTTCTTTCCTTTTACTTTTCCTTTCTTACTCTTTTCCTTCCTCTTTCTTTCCTTTCCTTTGTCTTCCTTTCCTTCTACTTTCCTTCCTTTTCCTCTCCTTTTCATTTCTCTTCCTTTCCTCCTCCTTTCCTTTCCTCCCTCTTCCTTTTCCTTTCCTCCCTCTTCCTTTTCCTTAACTCCATCTTCGTTCCTCTTTCTTTCCTTTTTTCTTTCCTTCCCCTTCCTTTCCTTTTGCTTTTATTTTCTTTCCTTTTCTCTTCCTTTCTTTTCTTTTTCTTTTTTCTTATTCTTTACTTTTTCATTTTCTTTTCTTTCCCTTTTCTTTCCTTCCTCTCCTTTTACTTTCCTTCCTCTTCCTCTCCTTTATCTTTCTTTTCCTTTCCTTCCTCTTACTTTTCTTTCACTTACTTTCCTTTCCTTCCTCTTCATTTCTTTCCTCTTCCTTTCCTTCCTCTTCCTTTCACTTTGCTTTCTCTTTCTTTCCTTCCTCTTTTTTTTCCTTTCTCTTCCTTTCCTTCCTCTTCTTTTCTCTTCCTTTCCTTTCCTTTTTTCTTTCCATTTCCTTTTCTTCTTTTTTTCCTTTCCTTTCTCTTCCTTTCCTTTCCCTTTCTTTTATTTTAATTTCCTTCCTCTTCCTCTCATTTTCTCTGCTCTTTTTTTTTCTTTTCCTTTCCTTTCTCTTCCTTTCCTTTTCTTTTATTTTCCTTTCCTTTCTATCCCTTTCCTTTCCCTTTCTTTTATTTTAATTTCCTTCCTCTTCCTCTCATTTTCCTTTTATTGCTTTCCTTCATCTTCCTTTCATTTCCCTTTCCTTCCTCTTCCTTTCCTCTTCCTTTCCTTTTCCCCTTTTTTCCTTTCCTTTCCTCTTTTTTTTCTTTCCTTCATCTTTCTTTCCTTCCCCTTCTTTTCCTTTCTCTTCTTTTCCTCTTTCCTTTTTTTCTCTTTCTGTTTTTTCTCTTTCCTTCCTCTTTTTTTCCCTTTTACTTTCCTTACTTTTTCTTTCCTTCCTTTCTTTTCCTGTCATTTTCCCTTTTTTTATTTTCTTTATCTTCCTTTCCTTTCCCTTTCCTCCCTCTTCCTTTTCTATTCTTTCCCTTTTCTTCTTCCTTTCCTCTTCCTTTCCTCTTCCTCTTTCCTTTCCTTTCCTTTCCTTTCCTTTCCTTTCCTTTCCTTTCCTTTCCTTTCCTTTCCTTTCCTTTCCTTTCCTTTCCTTTCCTTTCCTTTCCTTTCCTTTCCTTTCCTTTCCTTTCCTTTCCTTTCCTTCCCATTCCTTTCCTTTCCTCTCCTTTTTTCCTTTCCATTCTTTCCTTTTTTTCCTTTCCTTTCCTTTCCCTTCCTTTCCTTCAGAGGTGGGGAACTCGAGTCACATGACTTGACTTGAGTCAGACTTAAGTCACCAGTTTGAGGACTTGAAACTTGCTTAACTAAAATTAATAAAAGACTCGACTTGACTTTGTATTCATGACTTGAGACTTGACTTTGACTAAGTTGAGACATATGACTCGAAATGACTTTACTTTTTTAAGTTATTAAATATTTGCATTTTCTCAAGATGTATTAAAGCAAAATTAACGTTCCTGTTATGTTTCTGACACCACATTCACTTAAAACACCTCAGTGTGTTCTGATTTTTAGGACACTGGCTGTTTAACAATGGAAATACTTAACATGTTTTTAGTGACTGTGGTGTTGAAACATGACCAAACAAAGGATTTTGAGCAGTTTGGGCATTCAAAGTGTTTCTTTAATATGCCAAGAAAAAAGCACTAAGCAGGTTTGTTAATGTTGAAAATAAAACAAAACCTTTCCTGACCACTGACTTTTAACTGATTTAAAGGTGAAAATTGGGGTAGATCAGTATTTTGACTTGATTTGTGACTTGACCAAAATAAATGACTTGACTTGACTTGCTTGACTTCTAGCAGGGACTCAACTTGACTTACTTGCTTTTCGCCACAGTAACTTGGGACGTGCTTGAGACTTGAAGGTTAAGGCTTGAAACTTACTTGTGACTTGCACATGTGTGACTTACTCCCATGTCTGCCTTCCTTTTCCTTTCCTTACTCTTCCTCTGCTTTTCCTTTTCTTTCATTCCTTTCCTTTCTCTTCCTTTCTTTCCTTTACCTTTCCTTTTCCTCACCATCTCTTTTCCTTCCCCTTCCTTTCCTTTTCCTTTCCTTCCTCTTTATTCCTTTCACTTCCCTTCTTCCATCTTTCCTTCCTCTTCATTTCCTTTCTCTTCCTTTCCTTCTTACTCCTTTCATTTCCTTTCCTTCCTCTTCTTTTCCTTTCCTTCTTACTCCCTTGCTTTCTCTTCCTTTCATTTCCTTCCTCTTTTTTGTTTCACTTTCCTTCTTCTTTCTTTCCTTTCCCTCCATTCTTTCTATCTCCCTCCCTTGTTTCCCTTTTTTTCTTCCTTTCCTCCTTCCTCCCTCACTCACTTTCTTCCCTTTCTTTTTTTCCTTTATCGTACCATCCCTCCCTTTCTTCTTTTTCCCTTCCTCTTTTCCTTCCTCCTCTTCTTGTTTCCTTCCTTCTACCCTTGCCTGCCTCGCTTATGTCGTTCCATATTTCCTTCCTTCCCTTTCTCCTTCCCTTCCTTCCTCTACTTACTTTCTTTCCTTCCTTCCTTTCTTTCACCCATCTTTCTTCTTTCCTTTATTTCCCCCTTTTCCTTCCTCCTTCCCCTTTCGATCTTCCTTCCTCTCTCCTTCTACATTTTATTTTTCTTTTCTTCCCTTTTTTTCTTACTTTTCTTTCTCCTCCCTTCTTTTTATCCTTCCTTCTTCCCTTCCTTTCCCTTCCCTCCCCTCCCCACACACATTCTTTCATTCCCTCTTCCCTGTTTCCTTCCTCTCCTTCTTTCTTTCTAACGTTCACCTTTTTGTTTCTATTGTTTTCACGCTTTCTCACTTATGTCCATTTATCAAGACCTTTAAAGCCACTATAAAGAACTAATTAATAACATACCTTGTTTATATACCTTTCATTACCAGCTGTAATATTTATGCAACCCCGAGCAAAGCTTTTAGCCTAGTACAGAGATATGATAGACTAAAGGCAAGGGAATGATTCTGCATTGTCTGGCTTTAATCATAAATCTTCCACAGAGTTGTAACTTGAAGTGTAAAAATAAGCCTTACGGTTCTAGAGTAGAACTACAATTTTTTAAGAGACCTTGTCTGCACCAAGATCATGATTTATGACTGACAGATATATGAAAGTCTTGCTCTTCCTGTCATTTAACTGTGAAGTACAAACTTTACATATCCTTCATAGTTTAATGCCAATACATTCTAATTAAATTGAAGTTAGGTCTCTTCCACCATCCAATCATATTTCCAAGATCACAGTCTATAACTACAAAGTATTACACATTATTTAATGATATGATCGAAATTATTCCTCATGGGAGATTTGTAAGAATATCAGCTGCTATTTTAAGAAATTTAAAATTTTCTATTATACCATAGCAGAGCTGTAAAAATAATATTTTCCACTAATAATGCATTTTCTCACCTTATTAAATTTTTGAGTGTTTAAACCTTTTCTATTATGTACATTTCAATTGAGTGTCCAAATTTTTTTTTTTTATCTCTGATATATATTTTCCAATGTAAGATCTGTTTCCAACAATGCAAGACACCATAACATAAGTCACCATTAACCAGGGTCCGAAAAAGCTTTTCTAAACACAGAAGCATGCTCCAAAAGATAGCATCTAGATGAATTTCTAAATTAAACGCCATCTTAATAATTTTTTTTTAATAAGGACCCCTCCCCCATATTAAAGAAAAAAATGTCAAGCAATACTTTCCCTCTCCATGCCCCAGCTCCGCACCATACATCTACCTCTGTCTTATGCCCCGGCCACTTCCAGGTTTGATGACAACTAGCCTCATTCAACCCACTTCCTGTGAGCCCAGGGTATCATTCACATACCCCCTGGAAGTATATCCTCATGCAAAATTCAGGAAAGCAGGGATGATTTTTTTTCCCAACTTTTGAAGGTGATATACATTTTTACTAATTATTACAGAAGCAGGTTAAGGACAGATCAAAGCAGTTAAAATATAATAACCATATTTGAAGTGATAGCTTATAGGTATACTAAATATATAGGTGATGCCTCTATAAGGTATCTTTGACATCACTACATACATACTTTACCTAGAGTAATGATCAACTATACCATATTCGTTAATGGCTTTTTTTTACCACCAAGAGCTTGGGTACTGAGCTGAGCAAGGCTGTCCAGTCTGGATGCAAGACAAGGCAAAAAGCTGTATTTCCTATGAGACCAGTTCACACTACTGTGTTGTGATGGTGTATGGCGAAAAGGAGTACTGCATGCTGTTTTTTTTACTTTTTTTTTTTTGGTGTAACACAATTTACTGCACAACACTGTACAATGCCAGTAGTGTTGGCCATGTTGTTTTGACTGTCCTGTGTTCATTGGGTCTTTCTTAAAGCAAACAACACCTTTTCTAGGATTCGGTTCAGTAATATTACCCTCACCTAGGTGACTTAGCTGGAAGCTAGTCTTTTTTTTTTTTTTCTTTTTCTTCCTATATTTTATTCTTTATTGCTTGCATTGCTTCCTAATGGAGAAAAGGTCTACAAAAGAAGCATACATTACATTTTCATGCAAAAAATGATCCTGGCATATGTTTATGATCTATCCATAAGCTTGACATCTATCTATCTTATTTGTATGAAATTGTCCAGCTAAAAGCAATAACTAAATAAATAAATAATATATGAACATACAAAGTTGTATAATGTGTTACTGGTATAAAAGATAAGTATATATAAAATAGAATGAACGACCCGTAAGGCTGCATTCACACTTGAGCGTAGCGTTTTTTACCGCGATTTTACCGCGATTTTTACCGCGATTTTTACCGCGATTTTACCGCGATTTTACCGCGATTTTTTCAGGCGTTTTTCATTGACATCTATCAAAAACGCTGGTAATCAGCCCAAAAAGAAGCTCATGTACTTTTTTCAGCTACAGGCGTTTTGCAAAACGCTCAGATGTGAACAGGGGCCATTTAAATGAATGGGGTTTTACTTGTTGGGCGTTTTGGAAGCGTTTCTTTTGAGCGTTTTTGGAGCTGAAAACGCCCAGGTGTGAATGGAGCCTAATGTTGTCACCTGACAAATACCAGAAAGTAAATTTTGTATTTACACGTTCTTCCTATTATAACATTATACAGCATGTGTTGTTATAATCAAGTAGCAACAAACATTGCTCCCACATAATCAATGCAGTGTGAAAAAAGGGTCTCCTGGGGTGTAGATTTTGCATTGTAAGCATACAGAGAACTAATAAAATATGTTTTTCATTTTTATATATTTTCCAGAAAAAAATTATATTTATATACTTATGTTTCAGGATTAATTATTTTGTGTTTCTTTCAGCTTTTTTCCCCCAAGGGCCTTTATTTTATTTTTTTGTCTATAAATATTGGTTTAGGAATGACTGCATGCCATCACATGAAGAAAAGGATACAGTTATCGAATTTCAGTTGAGTTGAGTTTTGGTTATGTCAAATTCTTTCTTTTCTTTTAGACCTTCTTTTAAATCCCTTCGGGTCTACAATTTAATGCAGGGTTAGCTGAAATGTACTTTTGAGAGATATAAATGCAAGAATTTCATCCATATTATTTTAATAAATACAGATGTGATCCATTTGGATTTGAATGGAACTCCAGGATTTTACACATCCCATCCCTGCAAAAGCCACCATCCCCTGGCCTGATATCTCATAAAAAAATAAATAAAAATAAATTATATATATATATATATATATATATATATATATATATATACGACCATACGCTGCACACTGCATCAAATTGGTCTGCATGGTTGTCGTCCCATATGGAAGCCTCTTCTAAAGATAATGCTCAAGAAAGCCCGCAAAGAGTTTGCTGAAAACAAGCAGACTAAGGACATGGAATACTGGAATCATGTCCTGTGGTCTAATGAGTCCAAGATAAACTTATTTGGTTCACATGGTGTGAAATGTGTGTGATGGCAACCAGGTGAGGAGTACAAAGACAAGTATGTTTTTCATACAATCAAGCATGGCGGTGAGAGTGTCATCGTCTGGGACTGCATGAGTGCTGCCAGCACTGGGGAGCTACAGTTCATGGAGAGAACCATGAATGTAAACATGCACTGTGACATACTAAAGCAGAGCATGATCCCCTTCCTTCGGAGACTGGGCTACAGGGCAGTATTCCAACATAACAACCCCAAACACACCTTTGAGACAACCAGTGGCGGCCAGCCGATAGGGGGCGCAGGGGCGCCGCCCCCCCAAAAACAGAAGGAGAAAAAAAAAGATTAAATAAAAAAAAAAAATTGTCTATTTGTAGCCCACTAGCCCACCCCACTTTACTGATGTCTGGGCTGTGATTGGTCCAGACTCCAGCCTGGACCAATCACAGGAGGACATGGACCTGGTGACGTGACGCGTGGGGGCGGTGCACCACCCCGGCGTCACGATCACCTTCCGTTCCCGCCCGGCGCGGAGAGAGAGAGAGGAGTTGGACAAGAGAGCTGAGCGAGACCCGTGTGACTACTTGAGTGAGTCCTCCTGAGTCGGTTCGGAAATTCAACTTCGCAATCGGGCCCACAGAAGAAGTGCGTGCGAGTGTGAGTGACCTACCTCCCAGAGTCCAGATCAGACTGAGTCCGCTCCGCAGTCCGAAGTCCGCACTCCGCATCATTGCAGCCAGGCCGCAGGCGCAGCCGCGCAGAGAGAGTACTCCGCAACGCGAGTCCGCAGGCCACAGCGCAGACAGTGACAAGACCAGCAGCAGCCCGGTAACGGTAAGTTAAGTGAATGATGCCTCAGGGGGGGGGCCCGGCCCGCACACTGTCCTGTCAGTTGTTCTGGTGGTGCTATGAAGGAGGCACGCATGCACGCTGGTCTGAGGTCTCTCTCTGCATTGATATGGGGGGGGGGCATGCCAGGCAGACAATCTGGTGGTCAGTCTGCATCTGCATTGATGATCATTGGGGGCACAGCAAGCTGGTGGTCACTCAGTCAGTCTGCTTTGATGATCATGGGGGCACAGCAAGCTGGTGGTCAGTCTGCATTGATGATCATGGGGGCACAGCAAGCTGGTGGTCAGTCTGCATTGATGATCATGGGGGCACAGCAAGCTGGTGTGGTCAGTCTGCATTGATGATCATGGGGGCACAGCAAGCTGGTGTGATCAGTCTGCATTGATGATCATTGGGGGCACAGCAAGCTGGTGGTCAGTCTGCAATGCATTGATGATCACGGGGGCACAGCAAGCTGGTGTGGTCAGTCTGCATTCATGATCATGGGGGCACAGCAAGCTGGTGTGGTCAGTCTGCATTGATGATCATGGGGGCACAGCAAGCTGGTGGTCAGTCTGCAATGCATTGATGATCATGGGGGCACAGCAAGCTGGTGGTCAGTCTGCATTGATGATCATGGGGGCACAGCAAGCTGGTGGTCAGTCTGCAATGCATTGATGATCATGGGGGCACAGCAAGCTGGTGGTCAGTCTGCATTGATGATCATGGGGGCACGGCAAGCTGGTGGTCAGTCTGCATTGATGACCATGGGGGCGCATTTCTGGTGGTAAATAACATGACAAAATGTGTATTATTTCAAGGGGTAACTATGAATACTTTTTCAAGGCACTGTTCCTTGATTACTGAAGGCCCCTTTAACACTTGTGTGGTGTCAAAGTCACGCAATTTTTTACCGCGTTTTTGCCGCAAATTTTTCTTTTTGCGCCCCCCCAAAAATTTTGAGCACCAGCCGCCACTGGAGACAACCACTGCCTTGCTAAAGAAGCCGAGGGTAAATGTGATGGCATGTCTCCAGACCTAAACCCTATTGAGCATCTGTTGGGCATCCTCAAAGGAAAGGTGGAGGAGCGCAGGGTCTCTAACATCCACCAGCTCCGTGATTTAGTCATGGAGTGGAAGAGGACTCCAGTGGCAACCTGTGAAGCTCTGGTGAACTCCATGCCCAAGAGGGGTGTACTCACTTTTGTGAGATACAGTATCCCACAAATGTGAGTACACCCCTAACATTTTTGTAAATATTTTATTATATCTTTTCATGTGACAACACTGAAGAAATTATACTTTGCTACAATGTAAAGTAGTGAGTGCACTCACTACTTTACATTGTAGCAAAGTGTAATTTCTTCAGTGTTGGCACATGAAATGATATACTAAAATATTTAAAAAAATGTTAGGGGTGTACTCATTTTTGTGAGATACTGTGTGTATATATATATATATATATATATATATATATAAATCTGTGTATATGTGTAAACATACACATTTTTCCTACAGTCCTCTGACTGGTTAATTGAGGTTGCATCAGCCTAATCTTCTTTGTTGGGCAATGGGGGGGGGGGGGGGGGGGGGTTGGCAGACATTTCATCCAGTATGAACAGTGCCCACATAATTACATGGAGAACTGTGAGCCCAGCCTGCATGTTGATGTGTCTCGAGGGAGATGGGGTGTTATCAGAACCAAGGATGACCTCAGAGACAGCTTTAGAGCATGGAGCATGAATAGAAACTTTCCACATTCCACTTAAAAGTTTTGAAAAGGACAGAAATTGTGATAGCCATATCATGTTTTTTTTGACAGTGGCCAAGGGTTTTAGATTCAACTTTTACTTGTGACTTTCAAGAAATTTTATCTGTCAAAATTTGGTGCGGCATATAGTGCAGAAAAGTTTCCCAACTATGGCTTCTCCTACCCCCAGGGTACTTCTGGAAAGTTTATAGGGTATGTCTGCCTATTACACTAGGCAGGGGAGCATGATATTCTAAGACAAAAGTCCTTTTTTTTATATTTACATTTCTAATTTTTCAACTCACAAAGTAACATTGATAAACTAATAGGCTGTAATCTTAGAATCACCTAAAGGCAAAACTGCAGATATATTGTAGTTTTTATTTTCATATATTATATATATATATATATATATATATATATATATATACACACTGTATATACATTATGTGCACAATGTAGTAAGCCAGGCGTAGTAAGCCAGGCATGTCTGCTGTGAGGGTAACAGTTTCAATTGTAAAGTTACCTATGTACATTTTCATTCTCACTTTTTTTTCATTTATAGATACAAAAAAACAAACTGAAACTATGTGACTTTTTCCCCTTTGATCTGGCTGAATGGAAGAGAAAAAAAAGTTGAACAGGCTGGAAAATATGTGTTTGTTTTTAGTGTGGTTGTAGGCTAGCGTGTGTTGTAAATGAACAGTATTTTTGGTTTGATCTTTGGTTTGAAAATGCGAAGGAGAAATAAACATTCAGTGACCTCAGGAGCAGTTTTAATACTATCCAACAAAATAGAACACAAATTGAAACAAAATGCATGCATGTGTGGCCAGCATCAGGTGCTCTTTACTTGATAGCTTTTTACAAGTATGAACAACTGACATTTTTCAGGAATCGTTTGTAAAGCTCCAAATTGTCAAAATGTGCTTAAAGTGTTTTAATTGGGTGCAATATTTAGAAAGTTGTGTACCATGTAGAAAATAGCAACAGCTGTTACAACCATTATTTGCCAATAAAATATGGCAGGTTCCTAAAACCTTTAGGAATTGCCTGTTTATTATTGATTGATAATTATTTTGAAAATAAATAATGGTATAAATTAGCTGATTTCTATTTTTCTTGTAAACTTGCTCTACCTTTTCTACTAATTAGCACATACTGTAGCTCTATTTATCTTTGGGTGAAAGCTCTTTCCCCTTTTCGTTATTGAACATTCAGTGTGCAGCATTTTCAATTAATAATGCATAGTGTGGGCATCTGCACACATTTACAGTTCACTGCCTGAAACTAAGACTACAAATCTTTGGCTGTCAGCGGTGTTTGGGTTATCATGCATTAAATTTAATAATTTGTTTTTACAGGATTTATCCTATTGCCGTGGGCCATATGTATATATATATATATATATATATATATATATATATATATATATATATATATATGGCACAAAGCAGTGGGCTTTAATGCTGTGCTGCCATACACCTGTATATGCATACAGCCAGTGTCTCCGCTTCGTGCTATGAGCATGTTCACTTGGTGGCCCTTGCACTGTAACAGCGCTGTCACCAACAGCTCCCGATCACTTTTTACATTTGGGAGCCAGTAGGATAGGCTGCCAATCATACAATCACTATGACAGCCAATCAGAGGGCTCATGGACATGAAGCACCACTCAAAAACGTATGCCTCCCTTCCCATGCTGCAGTAATCAGAGTGTTGTTTCCAAAAACTTGTCAATGCTTGCCATCTATAAACTGTAATTAAGAGAGCCAAACACCATTGTCCAATCTGAAAAAGGTTTTAGTGATATATGAAATAGTACAAGTGCAAACTAACATGATCCTCACCCAAGACCGCTCCTTCTTAATGTGTTTCACTAAACTGGCTTGATCACAAACATCCTTGAGATCAGACAGTTTGGCGAAGCGTGTTAAGGAGGAGTGGTCCCAGGTGGGGACCATGGTAGTGTGCGGCTGTACTATTTGATACATCAGTAAAGACCTTTTTAAAATTATAAAACAGTGTGTCTCTTTATTAAAGCCAATCAGAGCGATCAAATGATTGGGAAGCAACAGTGTAATCCAAAAATTATTTTGCGCTATCTTAAAATGTGAGAATGAGCAGCTAACACCAATCACTAGACAAAAAAGTGATGAAAAATACAAAAAAAGAAAAATGTGTAGCGCTAAAAACTGAGTAAATGTCCGACAACATAAAAAGACCAATTGAACCAGCAATAAGGTGCATAGAATAATGATAAGAAAAATCCAATCATGAAAGATGGTGGCAAATGATGTGACCAAGTTGTGCAGCAAATCCCTCCACCAATAACGGTATAAATAAGATTGTGCTCACCAAATGGAAAGGACCCCAAATACCTTATGGCAAAGAGGTCAAACAGGCTTGAAGGAAATATTGTAGTGTCTCCACAGGATTCACCGTCCGCGATGAGCAACGTGCCAATCACTGATGACGAGGATCAGACGGAGACTCCACTTCCCCAAGAGATGGTACATCAAAAAGACAAAAGGAGGAGCACATAGCATAATATTGCTAAAAATAAATGTGAAAAACTCATAGTGCAGCTAATCCCTACACCAGTGAAGGTATAAAAAAGATTGCGCTCACCGAATGAATAGGATTTCAAATGCCATATAGCATAGGAATCAAACCAAGCTTGAAAGAAGTGATGGAGTGTCCTCACAAGATTCACCGACCACGTTGGACAGCGTGTAGATCCCCAATAGATGAGAGCAATCACGAAATCCACTTCCACAATGGGGGGTGTATCAAAAAAGAAAAATGGGGGACATATAGCGTAATATTGCTAAAACAATTTATTTCTAAAAACGGCTGATACACTTACAAACATCCATGACAGAAAAGCGTGTAGAGTATATAAAACAGCTGTGCTGACTGAGTCCTCTTAACATGTTTCGGTATACGTGCCTTTTTCAAACAGGGCTAAATGTGATTAAATAAAACGTTCCAGGGCTCATTTCTTACAAATTATTAATAGTGGATAATAGTGTATCATATGTAAAAAATAATACAAAACACGCCAAAAACGCATAATGTATTTCTTAAAATCCAAATTAAAACACAAAGACCTAAATTAGAATAACCTCAATATATGGTGTGCAGGTAGCTTACAAATCTAGGTAAAATCATAAAATGCAAAAATAATATATGCTCAAAGAAGGTTATTGCATATTATACACATGGCCTGCGAATCAGTACACAAAATGCAGAAAACCAAAAAACACCAAAAAATAAAAATTGATGAATAAAAGCGAGGAAGGGAATTGAACAAGTGGGATATAGAAAATGAGGGACAATAAACGCTATGCTGTATTAATGAACGCGTTAATGTCCCACTCTATATTCAACCCAAAAGGATGGTAAGATTTCAAGGTGTAAATCCAGTACGTCTCTCTCCTAGAGACACCCCGAATTTTAGAGCCACCCCTCCAGGGAGCTACGTACTGGTCTATAACCTGAAAGAGAGTACCAGTGGGATCTTTATGGTGGAATGTAAGGTAATGTTTGGATACATTGTGCTTGTCTTTACCTGTAATAATACTGGTGATGTGCTCATTGACACGTACATTAAAAGATCTGATGGTACGCCCAACATATTGCTTTTTGCAAGGGCACGTAATCAGATATACTACATAAGTAGTTACGCACGTGGCAAAGAATTTAATTTAATATAAACTACCCGTGACTGTTGATTGGAAGGACAAAAATTTTCTTCTCTTGTCACAGTTGAATTCACACACCCTGCACCTTCTACAGGGGTAAAACCCAATGAGATCTGCAAAGAATTTCTTAGGTTTTATTGGTTCCTTAGGTATGTTAGGGGCTAACTGTCCTCTCAAGGCAGGAGCGCCTCTGAAAGTGACTAGTGGCCGAGCAGGTAAGACAGAATTCAAAATAGGATCATTCCTAAGTACATCCCAATGTTTGGAAAAGATTTTCTTTATTGAACTATGTTGAATCGAAAAATTTGTGAAAAAGGACCATTTGGCAAAGTTGGATTGATCACGGGTCTGTGGTTGTCTGGACCCCGATAATAGCTGTGCTCTATCAATCTGAGCAACCTCCATTATAGTGGAATCAAGGGTGTCAGAGTTGTATCCCTTCACCATAAACCTGCTTTTTAATAACTGGGCTTGTTGGAGAAATTCATGATCTTGAGCAGGGCTCAAAATTTAAAGTCCTGAGCTACTAGCCAGGCCTTAAGGGTTACTCGCCACCAGTTGCCCCACCCAACTCCTACCCTGCCCCGCCCCTAATTCCACCCCTAAACACGCCATAAAATTATACTGTTAAATGTTTTTGCATTAATGCAGAAGTTACAAAAATAAATATTAATAACGTTTTCAGTGCCCATCAGTGCAGCCTAATCAGTGCCCATCAAGGGTCTGGAACCCCCAAATCACCATCCTAGTACCCCCCAAATTTCACCTCCTAGAACAAATCCTACCCATCAAATCCTCCCCCCATCAAAATTTTCCCCCTAGCACAAAAAAAAACATTATTCCTACTGGCACAACCCCCCCCCCCAATACCCCTTTTTAACAGCCCCAAGACTTCCTGTTCTGGCACAAATCCATCCCCCCACCCCATTCCAATAATCTCTATAAGGGCGATCCCCATCCCCAAATCCCCACTCCTGGCACAAATCCTCACCCCCCCCCAGCACGAACCACTCCTCCTAGCACCCTCCCCCCCCAATTCCCCTGCTAGAAGAAATCTTATATTGTCACCTCTCAAATTCCCCATCCCAGCACAACCCCGCTCCCCCCCCATATCGATCCCACTTAGAAGTAATCATCTTCTCCCCACCCCTCCTAGTACAAATACTTTTTGGGGGATTGTCCCTGGGGGGGGGGGGGTTGGAATAAGAGAATTTGTAGCATGAGGGGTGGGGAGAAGATGATTACTTCTAGGTGGGATCAATATGGGAGGGGGGTTGTGCTAAGAGGGGGGGGACTGTGCTGAGATGGGGGGGTTGTGCTAGGAGGGGGATTGTGCTGAGATGGGGGGGTTGTGCTAGGAGGGGAGGGACTGTGCTGAGATGGGGGGATTGTGCTAGGAGGGGAGGGACTGTGCTGAGATGGGGGGATTGTGCTAGGAGGGGGGGGACTGTGCTGAGATGGGGGGGGGTTGTGCTAGGAGGGGGGGGACTGTGCTGAGATGGGGGGGTTGTGCTAGGAGGGGGGGATTGTGCTGAGATGGGGGGGTTGTGCTAGGGGGGGGGGACTGTGCTGAGATGGGGGGGTTGTGCTAGGAGGGGGGGGGACTGCTGAGATGGGGGGGTTGTGCTAGGAGGGGGGGACTGTGCTGAGATGGGGGGGTTGTGCTAGGAGGGGGGGGACTGTGCTGAGATGGGGGGGTTGTGCTAGGAGGGGAGGGACTGTGCTGAGATGGGGGGATTGTGCTAGGAGGGGAGGGACTGTGCTGAGATGGGGGGGATTGTGCTAGGAGGGGGGGGGACTGTGCTGAGATGGGGGGGTTGTGCTAGGAGGGGGGGACTGTGATGAGATGGGGGGGTTGTGCTAGGAGGGGGGGGGACTGTGCTGAGATGGGGGGTTGTGCTAGGAGGGGGGGGACTGTGCTGAGATGGGGGGGTTGTGCTAGGAGGGGGGGGGGGACTGTGCTGAGATGGGGGGGTTGTGCTAGGAGGGGGGGACTGTGCTGGAATGGGGGGTTGTGCGAGCTGTCCGTGCAAAGCTTTAGGAATTAATTGTCTTCTCCTCCGCTCCACCTCCACTCTGACTCAGGGGAGAAGTCCCGATCTGACAGGAGTGTGTGAAGCCCGGCGAGAAGACAGAGAGAGCACATCCCGCTCTCTCCTGTCACAGAAACACTCCTGGCAGCGCCCCTCCACCTCCCATGACACAGACGCCCAGCCAGAGCAGCCATCCTTCCATCCATCCCACCCTACCTTGTACCGGTGTACTGCCGATTTTTCCAACTTGGGCTTGAACCCCTCCATCAGTCCTGCTGGCCGGATAATGTCGGAGCGGCGGATCATCCCGCTCAGCTTTAATTGTAATTGGTGGGCGCTCGCTGACATACACAGTCCCGCCTCCTAGCCCGGCTTCTTTGATAGACAGAACACGTCCTGGTTGGCCAGGTGTTCTGTCTATCAAAGAAGCCGCGCTAGGAGACGGAACTGTGTATGTCGGCGAGCGCCCGGCCATTACAATTAAAGCTGAGCGGGATGATCCGCCGCTGACATTATCCAATCCTTCGGCGGCTTTCCTCTCCTCTCTTCCCCTGGCAGTAGCTCGCCATACATAATTTTCCACTCGCAAAATGCGAGTAGGCGAGTGGAAAATTTGAGGGCTGATCTTGAGTACAATTTCTTTTGAGTCTAATGAATTGACTCTTGGGTATACCGCCCAGCCAGGCCTTATGGTGACAGCTGTCGACCGGTAGATATGAATTACGGTCGGTATCCTTAAAGAAAGTACTGGTGATAAATGAATTATCAACCAGTGAAATATTTAAATCTAAAAAATGAATATTGCTGGAACTATATTCAAATGATAGATGGATACCTCTTGTGTTGCTATTCAGAAATGACATAAACAACTCTAGAGAAGGTGCATCACCCTTCCATAAGAGGAGGATGTCGTCTATATAACGCATCCACAGCACCAACTCAGGTGCATCACACGGATAGAAGACATCCTCCTCCCATTTGGCCATAAAAAGGTTGGCCAAGCTGGGGGCGAACTTCGCCCCCATGGCCACACCCCTTTGTTGTAAATAAAACTGGTGGTTGAACCAGAAGTAATTACGTCCTGTTGCGAACATCAAAAGATCCAAAATAAAATCTCAGTGTGAAGGGGAGATGGAATCGTCTGTTTTCAAAAAATGATCAACAGCCTCTAGACCAAGGTTGTGTGGGATACAGGTATATAGAGAGGTGACGTCTGCCGTCACCATAAGATGCTCACCCTCCAACCTCAGCTGAGGTGTTAAAGGGGGATAATTTCTCCTTTATATATTGCTGCTTTCTCCACTATATATGTGTTCATTCACGTCATAAGTGTAATGTTCCGGTACCTTTGGTACCCTAAATTACACTTTCCACAAGTGTATGCGCCCTACCATTTACTTTTGGAAAGGCATACACCTTTAAGACTGGAGCTGTCATCACTCAGCGCCGGACTAGATGGCTATTTAAGGCGTCGGTTCTCACTCACATGTGTTCGTTCAAACACCCTTATCTGGATGCTAACCTTGCTTGAAGCTTCCATGCTTGCAAGCTTACTTCGCTGACGGAACCTCGCTGCGCTGATCCCTGTATCCCGCTACTGGATCATCCGCCTCTCCTGAACCACCCTTCGGCTGTATCGCTAATAGTGCTAAGTACCCCGCAGGGGAATTCTCTATAAACTTATACTAAGCTTACACTATCTAGCTCTGCATAGTAGAGACTGTTTATCACATCTGCATAAACTAGATTGCTAGCTCTTGAGACTACTGCTACTTTTCTGCACTGGGTTGATCTCTTTTGTATGTCCACCTGCTATTCTGTCATCTGCTATCATACAACATTGCTAAACCTTCCTGCATCCATCTGCTACTGTCTCACCTTCAAGTGTCTATCACCTACCACCTCCACTCAACCTATCCCTCAACCTTCATCATTGTGTTACCACATGCATAAAGTCACTCTAAGAACCAGCTTGCTAATTGTGTGTATTTACTGGCTGAAATAAGACCTTCCACACATGATGAGTCATTGAGGTTGGGAATGGTATCTCAGCATATCTCTTACATGGCTACTGACGTGGAACTATTTCTGCAGCTGAAAATCCACACCATATAAAAACGCAGGAGCGTTACAGATTGAACGAACCTAAAAATGGATTCAGCAGAAATAGTTCCAGAAATAACCACTCAGGTGACACAATTAAAACAGCAAGTATCTGCGTTAATACACGCACTTGCTGAATTAAAAGAAGACAATCAGGCTCTGTCGCAGCAGGTAATTAGACTGACACAACTTACCTCTGCTCAGTCCCCTGAACCCAAGATAAATCCCCCTTTGGTATTTACAGGCGATCGCAAAAAATTTCGCGAATTTAAAAACGCATGTGAGTTACTTTTTTTGCTAAAACCTCGTACCTACCTTACTGATCACATTAAGGTTTGTACTATTATTTCTTACCTATCAAACGATCCTCGAGCCTGGGCAGATTCTCTTTTTGAGAAAAACGACCAGCTTCTCAACTCCTATGCCTTGTTCCTGGCAGAGCTCACTAGCCTATATGATGACCCCAATAGGCAGAGTACTGCTGATCTTCAGTTAAGATCCTTGAAACAAGGAAGGAGGCCTGTGGAAGACTTTGTCGCAGAGTTCAAGAGATGGACCCTTGATTCAGAATGGAATGATGCATCTCTGAAAACCCAATTTAGGCTTGGCCTATCAGAAGCCGTTAAGGACGAGCTCGCCCGAGCGGATCTGCCAAAAACCCTGGATGCATTAATACAACTCAGTATTACCATAGATAGAAGACTACGAGAAAGAAAGGCTGAAAAGATGGGAATGCCATTATCTGTTTCCTCTCGGAGTCTGGCCGTTCCTATGGAGGTAGGAACCATACGCCCACCGCTATCAACTATGGAAAAAGCCAAAAGACGAAATGAAAATCTCTGCTTGTACTGTGCATCCCCGGATCACAAGATAAACGTCTGTCCCCTAGTCAACAAAAAGAAGGGTGAGTGTTCACATGTGTCTCTAGGAGGATTGACAACTTCATTCACTAACCCCTACATTTCTGTTTTTTTGACATTACAGTGGGACCAGAACAGGATTACTACTAAGGCCATGATTGACACAGGATCTTGTGGAAATTATATGGATATATGTTTTGCTGCTTTAAATAAAATTCCTATTATTTCTAAACTCAAACCTGTCTCAGTAAGTCTTATTACCGGTGTTCCGTTATCCTCTGGTCCGATCACCGATCAGACACAAGCACTTCTAGTCACTATTAACGAGTCTCATAGGGAGACTTCTACCTTCGATTTAATACCATCACCCCACTTTCCCATTGTGTTGGGACTTCTCTGGTTGCACACACACCAACCAACCATAGATTGGAAGAAATGGTCCTTGACCTTCCCTTCTTGTTATTGCGAGGAAACGTGTAACCTCCCGTTTTCCGGGAAGATTCTGTCTGTGGTGACAGATGAGATTGCACCACTATGTTATCAGGATCTTTCTGAGGTTTTTCTTGAGAAAAATGCTCAAGCATTACCTCCTCATCGAGACTATGATTGTAGCATTGATCTACTCCCAAATAGCAAATTGCCGTTCGGTCATGTTTATCCTCTTTCACAGGATGAACTTGCCCATCTCAAAACCTATTTGGATGAGAACTTGGAAAAAGGTTTTATTAGACCTTCCACTTCTTCCACAGCAGCAGGACTCTTTTTTGTTCGCAATAAAGATTCAAGTCTCAGACCTATCATCGACTACAGGAAATTGAATGCTATCACAATAAAAGATCGCTATCCTCTACCGCTTATCCCTGAGCTCATTGAGCAGGTGCGTGGAGCTACCTATTTTTCAAAATTAGACCTGAAAGGAGCATTCAATCTCATTCGAATCCGTGATGGACACGAGTGGAAGACTGCGTTCAGAACTAGATACGGATTGTTCGAATATCTTGTGATGCCATTCGGCCTATGCAATGCCCCTGCAGTTTTCCAACGATTTATAAACGATATTTTTAAAGACTTACTAGATGTCTGTGTTGTGGTATATCTGGACGATATACTTATATATTCACTGACCCTGTCTGAACACATAAGACATATAAGAACACATAAGACATGTAAGACTTGTATTATCGAGATTGCTTGCACATAATCTTTATGTGAAGCTGAAGAAATGCTTGTTCCATAAAGATGAGGTACTCTTTCTAGGCTACATCATATCCAAAACAGGAATCGAGATGGACAAGAGTAAAATATCCTGCATTCAGGATTGGCCTACACCAACTACACGCAAGGCGCTACAGCGATTCCTGGGATTTTCAAATTTCTACAGGAAGTTCATAAAAAACTTTTCTGCTATTGTGAGACCCCTCACACAGCTCACTAGCATAAAAATACCATTTAAATGGTCAGAAGAAGCAAATAAGGCTTTCCACTTGTTAAAGACAAGGTTTACTTCCGCTCCCATATTACACCCTCCAGACCCATCCCTCCAATACATTCTGGAGGTAGATGCGTCAAACCTGGCAGTAGGAGCAATACTCTCCCAACGACCTACCCCCACTTCACCACTTCATCCAGTCGCCTTTTTTTCTAAATCCCTGAGCAGTCCCGAGATAAATTACCCCGTGGGTGAGAAGGAACTGCTTGCTATAGAATTGGCGACATTTACTCGAAGGCACCCAATTACCAATAATTATATACACGGACCATAAAAACCTCCAATATCTTCAGACTAGCAAAACTCTCTCGCATCGACAGGTACGATGGTCACTATTCTTTCTAAGGTTTAACTTCCTAGTGACCTAATGTATAAAAAAATGCATCAAAAACACTTGCGTTTCTGGTGCGACTCCACTGAAGACCATTACACGCAAAATGCAATCTGCTGCGGGAAAAAAGTCCCTGGCCTTTTCCAAAAACGCAATGGCTGAAAAACGCATAGATGTGAACGTGTACCATAGGAAACCATGTTAAATGGACTGTAGTGCGTTTCTGTGAAACTCACAAAAAAGCACATAGGTGTGAATGTAGGGTCACAAAAACATGCCAACCAATCAAATCTGCATTGACTAATATATATACACAGTACACTGCAGTAAGGAGTTGCATTGAGAAGAACAAAATGTCTTGTTGGTAGTATGTGAACTTAAACTTGAGAAACATTACATTTTCTGTTTCTGGTGAAGTATCATTTTTTTTTTAATACTGTGTTGATGATACCTTTTATTCTAAGCTTACAACAATAACATTTTGTTAGCAACACCTTCCAGGCTCCAACAACATAAGGTCAGTTAGATCCAATGTATTCATAGGATGGGCCTATGGAAATATCACGACTAACTGAAGAAAACTACTTTGAAATTCCTTCCGTTCCTATAATACCTCACAAACGCATTATTGGAGTTGTCCGTTCCTTGAAGGAAGAGGTTCTGCATGGTATAAGGTTGGATTCACCCCCACCACAACTAACTACCGATGCAGAAGGCTTCCTCTACTACAACGACAAACTTTACATACCACCTACCCTACGCACCAAGATCTTGGAATTATCGCATGATGTGCCTATGGCAGGACATATGGGTATGACAAAGACTTTCAATTTGATTTCTCGGCAATTCTGGTGGCCTGACATGAAAACATCTATACAAAAATTCGTCTCTTCATGCAATGTCTGTGCCAGATCCAAAATTGACACTACGAGACCATCCGGTCTACTATGCAGTCTACCAATACCCCAAACTCCATGGGAGGTTCTGTTATTGGACTTCATCGTAGAATTGCCTCCTTCCAAAGGATTTAATACCATCTTGGTGTCAGTGGACCATCTGACAAAGATGGCACATTTCATTGCTATTCGCAGACTACCTTCGTCCAAACAAACGGCAGAACTCCTGATGAAACATGTCTTCAGATTACATGGTATCCCAAAAACTCTTTTGTCTGACCGTGGATCCCAATTTATTTCTAAATTCTGGCAAGAACTATGTCACATACTACGGATTGAGCGGAAGCTCACTTCTCCTTACCATCCGCAGACCAACGGACAGACTGAAAGAGTCAACCAATGCATCGAGCAGTATTTACGTTGTTACACTTCTTACCAACAGGATGATTGGTTGGATCTTCTCCCCCTGGCAGAATTTGCCTACAACAATGCAACTCACAGTACAACCAAGCAGAGTCCGTTCTACTTGAACTATGGGTTCCATCCCTCTATTCTCCCTCCACGCATCCTTCCTTCAAATAACCCAGTAGCCTCAGACTATCTTACCCAAATAAAGGATTCTCTGGGTTTACTAAATACTACCATTGCACACGCTCACAGTCAACAAAAGAAGTACTATGATCTTCGTAGAAAAGACCTTCTCCACAGTATACTATCGGGGACCTCGTTTGGCTCTCAACAAAAAACTTGAGACTGAAGATCCCTAGCAAAAAGCTTGGACCTCTGTTCTTGGGACCTTTCCCAATCAAGAAACTTATTGGAAAAGCTGCAGTGCAGCTTACATTGCCAATGGACCTAAAAATCCATCCCATTTTCCATGTGTCGCTACTAAAACCCCATGTTCTGGACCAAGGAATAAGGCCTAATATTCCACCTCCCCCTCCTGTACAAGTTGAAGGTGGAGAAGAATACGAGATAAAAGAGATTCTGGATTCTCGTATCTACAGAAGAAGACTTCAGTACTTGGTTAGATGGAAGAACTATGGGCCCCAAGACGACACCTGGCTAAA
The DNA here is from genome assembly GCF_965119305.1 of Pelophylax lessonae. Taxonomy (NCBI): domain Eukaryota; kingdom Metazoa; phylum Chordata; class Amphibia; order Anura; family Ranidae; genus Pelophylax; species Pelophylax lessonae. Next base: position 158,638,459 of record NC_138772.1, read on the forward strand.
CACCTCTGACATACATGCCCCTAGATTAATCCGCAATTTTCATGCGAGATACCCAGACAAACCAGCTCCAGAGGCCTTCAGGAGCAGGCCTTAAGGGGGGGTATTGTAATGTTCCGGTACCTTTGGTACCCTAAATTACACTTTCCACAAGTGTATGCGCCCTACCATTTACTTTTGGAAAGGTGCGCATACACCTTTAAGACTGGAGCTGTCATCACTCAGCGCCGGACTAGATGGCTATTTAACCTTCCTAGCAGTATTCCCGAGTGTGACTCGGGGTAAGATTTTAGTGCCAAAAGCGGTAACCCCGAGTCACACTCGGGGTAGCGCTAAGAAGATCGCTGGATGCTGGAGGAGGTTTTACTTACCTTTTCTCCGGGATCCAGCGAAGACTGCCAGCGGGGTGCGGCGGCGGAGCTCTCTCCCGATCGTCTGCGAGCCCCGGCTTCCGTCTCCGGCGACGTGACGTCCGCCGGGGGGTGGAACCGGCGGCAAATTCAAATGTAAAATGCACCAAACACACTGATATCGTTCAAAATAAAATAAAATCACATTACATTACCCCCCAGTGCCCTTTCCTGCAGTTTTACTGTACTTTTTATGTAAATATATGTATAAATATATATATACTTATATATACAGTATATATATATATACGTATATATATACACATATACATACATATATATATATATATATATATATATATATATATATATATATATATACACACACACATATTATATATATATATATATATATATATATATATATATATACATACACATATATATGTATATATATATATATGTATATATATATATATATACACGTATATATATATATATATATACACGTAATTCTTGTGAATGAGCAGCCCAAACCAACTGTATACATTTTATATATATATATATATATATATATATATATATATATACGTATATATATATATATATATATATATATATATATATAATATATATATAATATATGTATACATAATATATGTATACATACATATATATATATATATATATATAATATGTATAATAAATGTATACAGTTGGTTTGGGCTGCTCATTCACAAGAATTACATGCTTTCAGCACCTAAAATAATGGTACCGCTTTCAGCACCTAAAATCCAAAAGAATCATACCGCCAGGGAGGTTAAGGCGTCGGTTCTCACTCACATGTGTTTGTTCAAACACCCTTATCTGGATGCTAACCTTGCTTGAAGCTTCCATGCTTGCAAGCTTACTTCGCTGACGGAACCTCGCTGCGCTGATCCCTGTATCCCGCTACTGGATCATCCGCCTCTCCTGAACCACCCTTCGGCTGTATCGCTAATAGTGCTAAGTACCCCGCAGGGGAATTCTCTATAAACTTATACTAAGCTTACACTATCTAGCTCTGCATAGTAGAGACTGTTTATCACATCTGCATAAACTAGATTGCTAGCTCTTGAGACTACTGCTACTTTTCTGCACTGGGTTGATCTCTTTTGTATGTCCACCTGCTATTCTGTCATCTGCTATCATACAACATTGCTAAACCTTCCTGCATCCATCTGCTACTGTCTCACCTTCAAGTGTCTATCACCTACCACCTCCACTCAACCTATCCCTCAACCTTCATCATTGTGTTACCACATGCATAAAGTCACTCTAAGAACCAGCTTGCTAATTGTGTGTATTTACTGGCTAAAATAAGACCTTCCACACATGATGAGTCATTGAGGTTGGGAATGGTATCTCAGCATATCTCTTACATGGCTACTGACGTGGAACTATTTCTGCAGCTGAAAATCCACACCATATAAAAACGCAGGAGGGTTACAATAAGTTATTTACAGTCTTTTATCTCTTATTTCTAAACACACCAGTAATGGATGTATTTGAATATAGAGCAAATAGATCACTCACCGTTGATGGAGTGTTTATCTCCACTAAATCCGATACCGAAGTCGTGGTCTTTTTTTAAGACTCAAAAATCTGATGATTTCAGAATTACATTCTGAGTGGGACATTGCTTTTTTGGAACATTATATTTCAAAATCAATGGTTCCAAGAAGCCTCAGATGGGAGGTGTCTCCCCAATCAGGTGACACGGCCTTAGAGGCTTGGTGCGAATATTTTAATAATGCTGGTTTAAAGTTAATCCAACATCTAGTTGACATTAAACGTGCGAGACTGATCTCTTTAGATAAAGAGATCAAGGAGTTAAAGGAGAAATTATCCCCCTTTAACACCTCAGCTGAATATAAGACCTTATCTGAGAACTTACAAAAGTACTTAGAAAAGGAGGAAAGGGAACAAAAAATCAAAAAACAAAAAAGTATGCTAGAGATCTATCTGATTATAATACACAGGCCATTTTTCAATGGCAAAAAAATCTGTCAGGGAATGACACTGGTGTTGCCATCCAGATGGATCATACCAACACAGATGGAACTAACACTTCCACAACTACCACTATGCAAGTTTCTCTTCCACCCAAAACACAAGGGAAACCAAAAAATACTAATAATAAAAAAGCCCCTTCTCTTAAAAAGGGCAAACCACATAATGGGAAAGGCAACCATCAGCCACACACACCCCATGCAAGAGGTTCTGTAAGGGATAATTGGTATTCCCCATATCCAATGGATTCACCTAGAGGATATCAATATAATAATGAAAACCAACAGAGAAATTTTTCTCCCCCACACAGACCCTATCAGTATCAGATTCACAATCCCCCACAATACTCTCATCAGTACAATGTGAATACCCGTAATAGGTTTTCCCCTCTTAGACAGCAACCACGTAGAGAGGAACATTCTCGGTCCTACGAGGATGAATATGACCACCAAAATAGCTCACCCTTTGATTATAATCAGCCGCGTCTGGGACCCAGTCAGAATTGGGGTTTTCCCCGGCAACACAACAAAGGCAAAAGGGGTGCAGAACCAAGCGAGGTACCAGAGGGGGGTGGCGGGTCCAAAGAAAAAAGAATAAAGACCTAATTGGATCCGGCATCTTCAACCTCAGCAAGGTTGAACTTAACTCGGATGAGCTGTTCACCTTGGATAGAGGATTGAAATTTGCCCCACCAAAGCCTATCAATAAATTTAATACATTTATTGATATTCACAAATACGTACGTAAGATAAATGTACAGAGGTACATCCTTTCTAATCCTAGAACGGAGGCACCTCGTGAGTACATTTCTCTCACTAAACACTCGGGATTATCTAATCCATCTCTGTTTAACCCCCCTGGCCCGGTTGCTCCATTAGTGGCGGTTTTTCGAGATTTAGTGTTCAAGGACCTGGCAAATTTACCTGTAAAAAAACCCTTCATACAACCACAATTGAGGAAAGGTTTAAAATCTCTGTGTGAACAGAAAGAACTCATAATTAGTGTTGAGCGAACACGGACTGTATTATTCGTGTTCGTACCGAATAATTGGATTTTTTGTACCCGAACACGGACACGGACACTTTACTGTATGTTCGGGTAAAAATCCGTGTTCGGTCGTTTTATTTCCGGGTTTTGCATGCTTTGGCGCTCTTTTCATGGCGGGCTTTCAACAGCCAATCAACAATTGTTTAACTGGTGTGCCTTAAGCCATCCCAGCCATGCCTGCAAATGTCTCAGTAGCTGTGATTGGCCGTCTGAAGCATGTGACCAAGTCTTTATAAGTTCCAGGCAGCCGCAGCGTCTTCATTCTGCTGCTTAGATCAGGGACAGAGCACACATCAACGTGCTGGCTGCTGATTAGGGAAAGACAGGCAGGAAAAAACCATTTGTGTCCGGATAGAATTGAGGGACAGGTCGGAGTGTTTAGGCAGGGCGAGTTGTAGGCATTTTAGGGATAGAGTCTGCTGAATTATAGGGTCAGTGTCTTCTACAAACTACAATCGATATTGCTGTGTGGGGGGTGGGGTCTGCACTCAATCCTGATCTACGATCTCTTCTCAATCCTGTTAGAGAGAGGCTGCTGCTGAATTTTAGGGTCAGAGTGTTCTACAAACTACAATCGATATTGCTGTGTGGGGTCTGCACTTAGTCCCGATCTACGATCTCTTCTCAATCCTGTTAGGGAGAGGCTGCTGCTGAATTTTAGGGAAACTGTGTTCTACAAACTACAATCGATATTGCTGTGTGGTGTGGGATAGGAGATAGGCAGGTGTCAGTGATCCACATCCATTTTTCTGTGTGTGAGCTGCAGTGAACACAATCTTTTTGGGCTGCAGTGAACACAATCTTTTTGGGGTGCAGTGAACAACGTCCTTTTTGGGGCTGCAGTGAACAAAATCTTTTTGGGGTGCAGTGAACAAAATCCTTTTTGGGGTGCAGTGAACAACATCCTTTTTGGGGTGCAGTGAACACAATCTTTTTGGGGTGCAGTGAACAAAATCCTTTGTGGGGTGCAGTGAACACAATCTTTGTGGGGTGCAGTGAACACAATCTTTTTGGGGTGCAGTGAACAACATCCTTTTTGGGGTGCAGGGAACACAATCTTTGTGGGGTGCAGTGAACACAATCTTTTTGGGGTGCAGTGAACAAAATCCTTTTTGGGGTGCAGTGAACACAATCTTTGTGGGGTGCAGTGAACACAATCTTTTTGGGGTGGAGTGAACAAAATCCTTTTTGGGGTGCAGTGAACAACATCCTTTTTGGGGTGCAGTGAACAAAATCCTTTTTGGGGTGCAGTGAACACAATCTTTTTGGGGTGCAGTGAACAAAATCCTTTGTGGGGTGCAGTGAACACAATCTTTGTGGGGTGCAGTGAACACAATCTTTTTGGGGTGCAGTGAACAAAATCCTTTTTGGGGTGCAGTGAACAACATCCTTTTTGGGGTGCAGTGAACAAAATCCTTTTTGGGGTGCAGTGAACACAATCTTTTTGGGGTGCAGTGAACAAAATCCTTTGTGGGGTGCAGTGAACAACATCCTTTTTGGGGTGCAGTGAACACAATCTTTTTGGGGTGCAGTGAACAAAATCCTTTTTGGGGTGCAGTGAACAACATCCTTTTTGGGGTGCAGTGAACACAATCTTTTTGGGGTGCAGTGAACAAAATCCTTTGTGGGGTGCAGTGAACACAATCTTTGTGGGGTACAGTGAACAGAATCTTTGTGGGGTGCAGTGAACACAATCTTTGGGGGGTACAGTGAACACAATCTTTTTGGGGTGCAGTGAACAAAATCCTTTGTGGGGTGCAGTGAACACAATCTTTGGGGGGTACAGTGAACACAATCTTTTTGGGGTGCAGTGAACAAAATCCTTTGTGGGGTGCAGTGAACACAATCTTTGTGGGGTGCAGTGAACACAATCTTTTTGGGGTGCAGTGAACAAAATCCTTTTTGGGGTGCAGTGAACAACATCCTTTTTGGGGTGCAGTGAACACAATCTTTTTGGGGTGCAATGAACAAAATCCTTTGTGGGGTGCAGTGAACACAATCTTTGTGGGGTACAGGGAACAGAATCTTTGTGGGGTGCAGTGAACACAATCTTTGGGGGGTACAGTGAACACAATCTTTTTGGGGTGCAGTGAAAAAAATCCTTTTAGGGTGCAGTGAACACAATCTTTGTGGGGTGCAGTGAACAAAATCCTTTTTGAGGTGCAGTGAACACAATCTTTGTGGGGTGCAGTGAACACAATCTTTGTGGGGTACAGTGAACACAATCTCACACTTCTGAAGATTTGAGGGTGCTGCCTGTTCCATACTCCTCCTCCTACTGCTCAACCATCCTTTTAGGGGTACAAACAATAGTAATTGGGGCCTAGTGTGGTGGTGTACGTGTGAGATACATACACTTTCTTTTTGATCATATTTTCTATTCCGCTATTCAATTAAAACCTTTGGGGATCAATTAAATTGCGTGATAGTCTGTGTCGGTACGTATGAGATCCACCTTTCCAAGTTTTTGGGGTTCATCTCATACTTCTGAAGATTTGAGGGTGCTGCCTGTTCCATACTCCTCCTCCTACTGCTCAACCATCCTTTTAGGGGTACAAACAATAGTAATTGGGGCCTAGTGTGGTGGTGTACGTGTGAGATACATACACTTTCTTTTTGATCATATTTTCTATTCCGCTATTCAATTAAATCCTTTGGGGATCAATTAAATTGCATGATAGTCTGTGTCGGTACGTGTGAGATCCACCTTTCCAAGTTTTTGGGGTTCATCTCATACTTCTGAAGATTTGAGGGTGCTGCCTGTTCCATACTCCTCCTCCTACTGCTCAACCATCCTTTTAGGGGTACAAACAATAGTAATTGGGGCCTAGTGTGGTGGTGTACGTGTGAGATACATACACTTTCTTTTTGATCATATTTTCTATTCCGCTATTCAATTAAAACCTTTGGGGATCAATTAAATTGCGTGATAGTCTGTGTCGGTACGTGTGAGATCCACCTTTCAAAGTTTTTGGGGTTCATCTCATACTTCTGAAGATTTGAGGGTGCTGCCTGTTCCATACTCCTCCTCCTACTCCTCAACCATCCTTTTAGGGGTACAAACAATAGTAATTGGGGCCTAGTGTGGTGGTGTATGTGTGAGATACATACACTTTCTTTTTGATCATATTTTCTATTCCGCTATTCAATTAAAACCTTTGGGGATCAATTAAATTGCGTGATAGTCTGTGTCGGTACGTGTGAGATCCACCTTTCCAAGTTTTTGGGGTTCATCTCATACTTCTGAAGATTTGAGGGTGCTGCCTGTTCCATACTCCTCCTCCTACTGCTCAACCATCCTTTTAGGGGTACAAACAATAGTAATTGGGGCCTAGTGTGGTGGTGTACGTGTGAGATACATACACTTTCTTTTTGATTATATTTTCTATTCCGCTATTCAATTAAAACCTTTGGGGATCAATTAAATTGCGTGATAGTCTGTGTCGGTACGTGTGAGATCCACCTTTCCAAGTTTTTGGGGTTCATCTCATACTTCTGAAGATTTGAGGGTGCTGCCTGTTCCATCCTCCTCCTCCTACTGCTCAACCATCCTTTTAGGGGTACAAACAATAGTAATTGGGGCCTAGTGTGGTGGTGTACGTGTGAGATACATACACTTTCTTTTTGATCATATTTTCTATTCCGCTATTCAATTAAAACCTTTGGGGATCAATTAAATTGCGTGATAGTCTGTGTCGGTACGTGTGAGATCCACCTTTCCAAGTTTTTGGGGTTCATCTCATACTTCTGAAGATTTGAGGGTGCTGCCTGTTCCATACTCCTCCTCCTACTCCTCAACCATCCTTTTAGGGGTACAAACAATAGTAATTGGGGCCTAGTGTGGTGGTGTACGTGTGAGATACATACACTTTCTTTTTGATCATATTTTCTATTCCGCTATTCAATTAAAACCTTTGGGGATCAATTAAATTGCGTGATAGTCTGTGTCGGTACGTGTGAGATCCACCTTTCCAAGTTTTTGGGGTTCATCTCATACTTCTGAAGATTTGAGGGTGCTGCCTGTTCCATACTCCTCCTCCTACTGCTCAACCATCCTTTTAGGGGTACAAACAATAGTAATTGGGGCCTAGTGTGGTGGTGTACGTGCGAGATACATACACTTTTTTTGATCATATTTCCTATTCCGCTATTCAATAAAAACCTTTGAGGATCAATTGAATTGCGGGATAGTCTGTGTCGGTACGTGTGAGATCCACCTTTCCAAGTTTTTGAGGTTCATCTCATACTTCTGAAGATTTGAGGGTGCTGTCTGTTCCATACTCCTCCTACTCCTCATCCATCCTTTTAGGGGTAGAAACAATAATAATTGGGGCCTAGTGTGGTTTTGTACGTGCGAGATACATACACTTTTTTGGATCATATTTCCTATTCCGCTATTCAATAAAAACCTTTCTAGGGCAAGATCTTAAATTACAGAAATATGAGGAGACCGTCAAATAAGGGCCGTGGCCTGGGTCGTGGTGCTGCTGGTAGAGCTCCTGTTGCAAGGAGAGGACGTGGTCGATCTGTGCCAGCTACACGCACAAGTGAAACACCTTCCTCAAGTGTGAGTAGGCGACAGAACCTGCATCAGTATTTGGTAGGGCATCATACGCCCCTAGAAGTGATGAGGCCAGAACAAGTGGAGGCGATAGTAGATTGGTTTGCTGCTGACAGTGCCTCCAGTTCCTTCACATTGTCTCCCACCCAGTCTACTGCAGAAAGGTCACAGTTGGCACCTGCAGCCGATGTCCAACCGTCTTTCACCTCACCCCCTTGCAAATCAGGCAAGCAGTCTGAGCCCCAAGCCATACAGCAGTCTCTTCTTCTTTTTGATGACTCTGTCAGCAGGGTTTCCCAGGGCCATCCACCTAGCCCTGCCCCAGAAGTGGAAGAGATTGAGTGCAGCGATGCCCAACCACTTATTTCTCAAGATGAGTACATGCAAGGATCATCGCAGCACGTCTCCGATGATGACGAAACGCAGGTGCCAACTGCTGCGGCGTTCAGCATTGTGGAGACCGACAAGGAGGGCAGGGGTGAAGACTGGGTGGAAGATGATGTGGAGGACGATGAGGTCCTCGACCCCACATGGAATGAACGTCATGCAGGTGACCTGAGTAGTTTGGAGGAAGAGGAGGTGGTCGCACAGAGCCACCAGCACAGCAGAAGAGGGAGCAGGGTGCAGAAGCGGAGCGGCCGTGCCCTAGACACTACGCCCGCTACTGCCCAACGCAGCAAGGGAACGAGCGCACCAAAGTCAGCTCAAAGGAGTTCTCTAGCGTGGAAGTTCTTTAGAAAATGTGCTGATGACAGGACACGAGTGGTTTGCACCCTGTGCAATCAGAGCTTGAAGCGAGGCATAAACCTTCTCAACCTGAGCACAACCTGCATGATCAGGCATCTAAGTGCAAAGCACGAGCTGCAGTGGAGTACACACCTTCAAAACCAAGAAACGTCTCTGGCTCATCCTGCTTCCTCTTCTGCTGCAGTCTCGGCCGCTCCAGCCACATCTGTAGTGATACCGGCACCTGCCACCCCGCAAACAGACGATCTGTCAGCAACACCACCACCTGGGTCACCAACAACCATCTCCACAATGTCCCGTGGAAGCGTTCAGCTTTCCATCTCCCAAACACTTGAGAGGAAGAGGAAGTACCCCCCTACCCACCTGCGATCCCTGGCCCTGAATGCCAGCATTTCAAAATTATTGGCCTTTGAAATGCTGTCATTCCGTCTGGTGGAGACGCACAGTTTTAAAAACCTTATGTCGGTGGCTGTCCCACAGTACGTCGTGCCCAGCCGCCACTACTTTTCCAGGCAAGCCATCCCTTCCCTGCACAACCAAGTGGGGGAAAAAATCAGGTGTGCACTGCGCAACGCCATCTGTGCCAAGGTCCACCTAACTACCGATACGTGGACCAGTAAGCACGGTCAGGGGCGTTATATCTCCCTAACGGCACACTGGGTAAATGCAGTGGCGGATGGGCCTGAGGCGGATAGCAATTTGGCGCATGTCCTTCCACCACCGAGGATTGCAGGGCGCTTCAGTTTGCCTCCTGTTCCTAACTCCTCCTACTCCGCTTCCTCATCCTCTACCGCCTCCTCATCCGGACAGCGTAACACCTTCACCACCAACTTCAGCACGGCCAGGGGTAAACGACAGCAGGCAGTTTTACAACTTGCCTGTTTGGGGGACAAACCACACACCGCGCAGGAGTTGTGGAGGAGCATGGAACAGCAGACAAATGAGTGGTTGCTGCCAGCGAGCCTCAAGCCCGGCCTGGGCGAAATCTCATAGCAGCTCTGGGCCTAGCCGGTTTGACGCACATCCCTTGCCTGGTGCATGTGCTGAATTTGGTGGTGCAGAGGTTCCTTAAAAACTACCCCGATATGTCAGAGCTGCTGCAGAAAGTGCGGGCCGTTTGTGCGCACTTTCGGCGTTCTCACCCTGCTGCTGTTAGCCTGGCAGTGCTGCAGCGTAACTTCGGCCTTCCCGCTCACCGCCTCATATGTGACGTGCCCACAAGGTGGAACTCCACCTTGCACATGCTGGAAAGACTGTGCGAGCAGCAGCAGGCCATAGTGGAGTTTCAGCTGCAGCACGCACGCGTGAGTCGCTCTGCGGAACAGCACCACTTCACCACCAATAACTGGGCCTCCATGCGAGACCTGTGTGCCTTGTTGCGCTGTTTTGAGTACTCCACCAACATGGCCAGTGGCAATGACGCCGTTCTCAGCTTAACTATCCCACTTCTATGCCTCCTTGAAAAAACAATTCGGGCGATGATGGAAGAGGATGTGGCACAGGATGAGGAGGAGGAGGAGGATGAAGAGGTAACATTTCCAAGGCTTTCAGGGCAGTCATTCGCAAGGGGCTCCGAGGGTGGGTTCCTGCACACACAAACGCCAGGGACACAATTGTCCAGCAGGGGCACAGTTCTGTAGGATGAGGAGGATGAGGAGGAGGAGGAGCTGGAGGAGGAGATGGAACCATGTTCACAGCAGGGTGGCACCCAGGCCAGCTCATGGCCATCACTGGTGCGTGGCTGGGGGGATACAGAGGACACGGACGATACACCTCCCACAGAGGACAGCCTTTCGTTGCCTCTGGGCAGCCTGGCACACATGAGCGATTACATGCTGCAGTGTCTCCACAACGACCGCCGAGTTGCCCACATTCTAACTTGTGCTGATTACTGGGTGGCCACGCTGCTGGATCCCCGTTACAAGGACAACGTACCGTCCTTAATTCACTCACTGGAGCGCGATCGCAAGATGCGCGAGTACAAGCGCACGCTGGTAGACGCCATGCTGCTGGCATTCCAATCTGACAGCGGGGCCGCAGTGGAAGCACAAGGCAGAGGAGGAGGAGGAGGAGAAGGAGGTCGCCAACGCAACCAGGGCACCGCCAGCACCTCAGAAGGCAGGGTTAGCATGGCCGAAATGTGGAAAAGCTTTGTCAGCACGCCACAACAAACAGCAGCACCAGCAGCTCAGATGGAACGTCTTAGCAGGAGGCAGCATTTTACCAACATGGTGGAGCAGTATGTGTGCACACGCCTACATGTAGTGAATGAGGGGTCTGCCCCCTTCAACTTCTGGGTCTCCAAATTGGGCACATGGCCTGAGCTTGCCCTTTACGCCTTGGAGGTGCTGGCGTGCCCTGCAGCCAGTGTATTATCTGAACGCGTATTTAGCACGGCTGGGGGCGTTATAACAGACAAGCGCAGCCGCCTGTCCAGAGAAAATGTGGACAAGCTCACGTTCATTAAAATGAACCAGGCATGGATCCCACGGGACTTTTCCGTACCTTGTGCAGAATAGCAATGGATACCGACCTTACCCACCCATTGTTCCATTTTTGCTCTTTCTCACTCTTTTGGGGTGTACCCTCATTTAAAATTTGTGAAAAGAAGCAGTGTTGGCTACCTCGTCCTCCTCCTCAGGGCCAGATTAACGTAGGGGCTATTGGAGCTGCAGCTCCAGGCCCCTACCTTTTATATAGGCCCCGGGTTGGCCATATTCACTGTTACCGCTCTTCTGTCACTTGTAAACACAGAAGTCTGGCTTCTATGCTCGCTTCCCCAGGCAGCACCCTCAGAACCTCCCCACACAGCGCGAAGGCCGGACAAGGAGGGACAGTTGCCGATGCATGGATGTGTTTATGGGCTTCAGAGACAGCATCCCATGTTGAATTAGGCATGCATGGCTGCACCCTTCCTCCTCTGGGTGCATGGCAAGGCACGGCCCTTAAGGCCCTTCAAAATCCTCAGCACCAAGCCCATGATGCTCTTAATCCGGCCCTGGTCCTCCTCCACCGCCGCTTCCACCTACACCGCCGATAGGTGTGCGCAGCCTATTGCATTAAGGTGTGCACCCCAAAGTTGAAATACACATGCATGTGTTTGCCAGCAGGGAGAGTAATGTATCGGGGCCATGTACCTGTAGGCAAAGAGAAATAGAGCAGAGCAGGTCCGAGGGAGATCTTTCCCATCTCCTCACTGGCAATGCTATGTGCCCTAGGTGATTAGGGTGTGCCCAGGCACACCCGGCACACCCTGTGCGCATGCCTATGTCACCGCCACATCCCCCACCACCTCAACCTCCCTCCTACTCCATATGGGCCTCGTCCTTCAGAGATGAAGAAGAACATTGTTTTATTTTTCTGTTTTTTTTTGTTGTTTTAAGTTATTTCCCTATCCACATTTGTTTGCAGAGCACTTGCCATGCTCTTAATTACGTTTTGCTGCCATTTGCAGCACTCTAGCCCTTTCCTTTGGTGTTTTAGAGCCATTTTAGTGCCTTAAAGTTCGGGTCCCCATTGACTTCAATGGGGTTCGGTGTCCGGGAAAAGTTCGGTAAAAGTCCGGGACACGGACCCGAACTTTTTTTTAAAGTTCGGCCGAACCCGTCGAACACGGACATCTAGGTGTCCGCTCAACCCTACTCATAATACGTCCTGCTGATAAGGGTGGTGGAATCGTCGTCCTTGACAAACAGGACTATTATAGTGAGATGAATAGAATCTTGAGTGATCAAGACACGTATATAAAAATACAAAATAATCCTACCACCTCCTTTAAGAGTGAGTTAGTAAAATTGGTAGAGAAGGGTTACGAGAAGAATTTACTCAATAAGAAAGAAAAGTCTTTTTTGATCCCTACCGCTCCCCGTATCCCTGTAATGTACTATTTACCTAAAGTACACAAAAATTCTGTTCATCCCCCAGGCCATCCAATCGTGAGCGGTATCAATTCCATCACATAACGGATTGGCAAATATATTGATTTTTATTTACAGCCGCTAGTTACCCAAACCCCTTCTTTTGATAAAGATACCGGGGACGTTATTAACAAACTAAAAGATTTAAGGTTGGAGAGATCATCTTATGGTGACGGCAGACGTTACCTCTCTATATACCTGTATCCCACACAACCTTGGTCTAGAGGCTGTTGATCATTTTTTGAAAACAGACGATTCCATCTCCCCTTCACACCGAGATTTCATTTTGGATCTTTTGATGTTCGCTACAGGCCGTAATTACTTCTGGTTCAACCACCAGTTTTATTTACAACAAAGGGGTGTGGCCATGGGGGCGAAGTTCGCCCCCAGCTTGGCCAACCTTTTTATGGCCAAATGGGAGGAGGATGTCTTCTATCTGTGTGACGCACCTGAGTTGGTGCTGTGGATGCGTTATATAGACGACATCCTCCTCTTATGGAAGGGTGATGCACCTTCTCTAGAGTTGTTTATGTCATTTCTGAATAGCAACACAAGAGGTATCCATCTATCATTTGAATATAGTTCCATCAATATTCATTTTTTAGATTTAAATATTTCACTGGTTGATAATTCATTTATCACCAGTACTTTCTTTAAGGATACCGACCGTAATTCATATCTACCGGTCGACAGCTGTCACCATAAGGCCTGGCTGGGCGGTATACCCAAGAGTCAATTCATTAGACTCAAAAGAAATTGTACTCAAGATCATGAATTTCTCCAACAAGCCCAGTTATTAAAAAGCAGGTTTATGGTGAAGGGATACAACTCTGACACCCTTGATTCCACTATAATGGAGGTTGCTCAGATTGATAGAGTGCAGCTATTATTGGGGTCCAGACAACCACAGACCCATGATCAATCCAACTTTGCCAAATGGTCCTTTTTCACGAATTTTTCGATTCAACATAGTTCAATAAAGAAAATCTTTTCCAAATATTGGGATGTACTTAGGAATGATCCTATTTTGAATTCTGTCTTACCTGCTCGGCCACTAGTCACTTTCAGAGGCGCTCCTGCCTTGAGAGGACAGTTAGCCCCTAACATACCTGAGGAACCAATAAAACCTAAGAAATTCTTTGCAGATCTCATTGGGTTTTACCCCTGTAGAAGGTGCAGGGTGTGTGAATTCAACTGTGACAAGAGAAGAAAATTTTTGTCCTTCCAATCAACAGTCACGGGTAGTTTATATCAAATTAAATTCTTTGCCACGTGCGTAACTACTTATGTAGTATATCTGATTACGTGCCCTTGCAAAAAGCAATATGTTGGGCGTACCATCAGATCTTTTAACGTACGTGTTAATGAGGACATCACCAGTATTATTACAGGTAAAGACAAGCACAATGTATCCAAACATTACCTTACATTCCACCATAAAGATCCCACTGGTACTCTCTTTCAGGTTATAGACCAGTACGTAGCTCCCTGGAGGGGTGGCTCTAAAATTCGGGGTGTCTCTAGGAGAGAGACGTACTGGATTTACACCTTGAAATCTTACCATCCTTTTGGGTTGAATATAGAGTGGGACATTAACGCATTCATTAACCACTTAAGCCCCGGAGGATTTGGCTTCTAAAGGACCAGGGTTTTTTTTGCGATTTTTTACTGCGTGACTTTAACGGACAATTGCGCGGTCGTGCGACGCTGTACCTAAACGAATTTGACGTCCTTTTTTTCCCACAAACAGAGCTTTCTTTTGGTGGTATTTGATCACCTGTGCGATTTTTTGATCACGCGCTATAAACAAAAAAAGAGCGTAAATTTTGCAAAAATAACAATATTTTTCACATTTTTTTATATGAAATTCCCCAAAAAAAAAAGTAAAAATCAAAATTTTTTAACATTTTTCGGCCAATTTGTTTTATGCTACCTATGTTTGGTAAAAAAAATCGCAAAAAGCGTATTTTGATTGGTTTGCGCAAAAGTTATCGCGTTTACTAACAAAGGGAAAGATTTTTGTCATTTTTGGTGTTTTTTTTTTAACGCGTAATGGCGGCGATCTGCGATTTTTTTTTCGGTACTGCGACATTGCGGCGGACAGATCGGACCCTTGACTGACATTTTTGACACTTTTGGGGGTACCAGTGACATTAATGCAGTAATCAGTGCTATACATATGCACTGTTACTGCAAAAATGACACTGGCAGGGAAGGGGTTAACTTTATTGGACAGGGAGGGGTTAAGTGTGTCCTAGGGGCGTGATTCTAACTGTGTAGGGACATTCCTATTGGTGTAAAAGCAAAGATCAACCGTTCTACATAGTAGAACGGTCAGATCTTCACTTTTACACAGGGAGAACTGACAGGCAGCTTGTTTACACAAGCTGCTCTGTCTTTCTCCCTTCACAGGAGCGATCGCAGTGTGACTGGCGGACATCGAGTCCGCCGGTCACACGCACTGACTTGTCTGTGAACGAGCCGCAGCGGGCGCGCGCCTTGGCGGGCGCGCGCCCGCCCACGATAGGCTCGCAAGTCAGTGACAGGCGAGTGACGTACCGATACGTCACTCTGCCTGGCCGGGGCTGACCGCCGCAGTATATAGTCGTGCGGCGGTCGGCAACCGGTTAATACAGCATAGCATTTATTGTCCCTCATTTTCTATATCCCACTTGTTCAGTTCCCTTCCTCCTTTCTCACTTTTATTCATCAATTTTTATTTTTTGTTTTTTTTTGGTTTTCTGCATTTTGTGTACTGATTCGGAGGCCATGTGTATAATATGCAATAACCTTCTATGAGCATATATGGTTTTTGCATTTTATGATTTCACCTAGATTTGTAAGCTACCTGCACACCATATATTGAGGTTATTCTAATTTAGGTCTTTGTGTTTTAATTTGGATTTTAAGAAATACATTATGCGTTTTTGGCGTGTTTTGTATATTTTTTACATATGATACACTATTATCCACTATTAATAATTTGTAAGAAATGAGCCCTGGACCGTTTTATTTAATCACATTTAGCCCTGTTTTTTAATTAGAACATATAGCTTCTCTGGAAACACATTTAGTCCATTACGGCGGTGTTTTCTGCATACTGGATGCGAGAAGTAAACAAAGGGGCGGAGAGATGTCCCCATGATCATCGACATCACTTCCTGTGTGGTTTCAGGAAGTGATGCTCTGTCCCCATGATCATCGACATCACTTCCTGTGTGGTTTCAGGAAGTGATGCTCTGTCCCCATGAACGACATCACTTCCTGTGTGGTTTCAGGAAGTGATGCTCTGTATTTATTTGGCGGTATTTCAAATTGAGGCTTGGAACACAAGCCGGTCTCATTTCCGGTTCTGGGCGGTCCACGGCTCACTTCCTGCCTAGCTCATTTGTAACCAGGTGATATGTTATATATAGAAGTGTTTCTATCTGCTGACACATATCTTTTGAAAAAGGCACGTATGCCGAAACATGTTAAGAGGACTCAGTCAGCACAGCTGTTTTATATACTCTACACGCTTTTCTGTCATGGATTTTTCTAAGTGTATCAGCCGTTTTTAGAAATAAATTGTTTTAGCAATATTACGCTATATGTCCCCCATTTTTCTTTTTTGATACACCCCCCATTGTGGAAGTGGATTTCGTGATTGCTCTCATCTATTGGGGATCTACACGCTGTCCAACGTGGTCGGTGAAACTTGTGGGGACACTCCATCACTTCTTTCAAGCTTGGTTTGATTCCTATGCTATATGGCATTTGGAGTCCTATTCATTCGGTGAGCGCAATCTTTTTTATACCTTCACTGGTGTAGGGATTAGCTGCACTATGAGTTTTTCACATTTATTTTTAGCAATATTATGCTATGTGCTCCTCCTTTTGTCTTTTTGATGTAAAATCTCTTGGGGAAGTGGAGTCTCCGTCTGATCCTCGTCATCAGTGATTGGCACGTTGCTCATCGCGGACGGTGAATCCTGTGGAGACACTACAATATTTCCTTCAAGCCTGTTTGACCTCTTTGCCATAAGGTATTTGGGGTCCTTTCCATTTGGTGAGCGCAATCTTATTTATACCGTTATTGGTGGAGGGATTTGCTGCACAACTTGGTCACATCATTTGCCACCATCTTTCATGATTGGATTTTTCTTATCATTATTCTATGCACCTTATTGCTGGTTCAATTGGACTTTTTATGTTGTCGGACATTTACTCAGTTTTTAGCGCTACACATTTTTCTTTTTTTGTTTTTTTTAAATGATTGGGAAGCCCAGAAAATTACTCTAGCAATTAGAATCTGGTAAAAGGCCAGCAAGAGCCAGCGGTAAGGGGTTAATAACAAATTGTTTGTGTTCTCTAAATTTGACAGATATGTAAATGTAGCAGGTTTTCAAGGCCTGTGGCCTGATGTGGGTCTGCCATCAGTACCGGTTACCCCTCCAGCCCTTGTGAGCTGTGACCCAGGGTGTGAGCACTGAGACATTGACAACTCCGGCATCTTTGTTTTGTTGTTTTATTGTATTTAAGGGGATGGGAGAAGGGAATGAATGGGATACTGCTTAAGGCTCAACTGAATACAATTGTGGGACTTTTCTGGCAAAAATGCCTGTTAGCGCTGTCTTGATGCCAGCCGACGCTAGCCAACGTTTCCTGACGCTTGAACACTGTGTATTACTGAAAACTGTGCTGAATCCTTGACTTTAGTCCAGAAGATCCAGGACTGTAGAACTGCTTGACTTGTAACACTGCTATAGCTCAAAGTCACTGAATGGCTCCCTCCAGCACTGCACTGACTGAGAAAGCTCCTTGTAAGTTCCTGTACTGCTGCAACTCTCAACTGGCACACTTCACACTGTGCACTGACACTTCAGGGCCCAAACCGCAGGCGCCCCCTTTACACTTTAAGCTCTTCAGGGTCCACTGACTATGTACCCCCTCTGTCACTTCAGGGTCCTCAACCTAGGTACCCCCTTTCGCCACTAGCTGGCACTGGATCCTCGAACCTCTTCCAGAGTGTTCCCCTCTAACTTCAGGCAAACCCCCAGGGGCAATCCTCAGTACTCACGACCTGTGTAGGCTTTCCTGGGACTGGACCCCTCTGACTCTCCGTAGGTTCTCGGCACACTGGATCACTTAGCTTAGCTCAGCGCTTTCTGGATCTTCAGGCAGCACCCCCAGATGCTCCTCCTCAGACAGGAGGAGAGACAGTCGTTCTCTCCCTCCTGGGACTCTGCTCCGCCAAACACATTGTGTCATGTGCCAGCCCCAAACTTATACCCAATCCCAGAACCCTTTGCAGCACAATCTGCCTTCTGGGGTAGTTACAAGCCTGGATGTGTCCCCTGATTGGGTTTTCTCCACCGCCCTATGAGAAGCCTCTCACAGGAGCCAATGGGGAGACTCCCCCTTCAGCAGGCACACCTGAAAACCATGACACCCTGACTAATAAATCACAGCCCTGCTGTTAGGCAAATAAGGTCCACTATACCTTTACCTAGCACCTACCTGTAGGGTGCTACATAAATTTAAAGCAAAGGCAAAAATGTATTGGTAATGTCCTCCTTGTTCTCCTTCTTATTGCTTGTTAAATTACTTTTCCCATTCAATTTGCCTCTTTGTTGAGGTCATCATATGACCCAACAAACACATACCAACCCTACTACCCTGACAGGAAATACTTTGTTCTTAAAGCAAATCTAAAGCCCCTGGCTCTCAGCCCCACCACTCTATTCCTGAACCAATTTTCTGTACTCCTTAAAGTCTCTGGGGATTTCTGGGCAAAGGTTTCCCTATTCCAAATTTCTACTTAACATCTCTTCACCAATGAAATAGTTATTACAATGATAAATACCCTCTGAAGCATTTTTTATGCCCACCTTATCATGCTGTTCACTGGTGCCACTTCTGCAACTGGTGGATTTGGTGCTGCAGTCTGTGCGCAAACCCACCCTCAAATGGTGGATTCAGTGTTGCAGTCTATGACCACACCAACCAGTCACCTCTTTGTGAGGTCATTATGCCTCTGTGGTCTTCTGTACATTGAGAGGACCCTGCCACTAAATAGTCAGTATGAAGTGTACACACAATCAAGAATATCCAAAAGGGCCTGAAAATACAGTTTATTTATAAACTATATAGAGCTAAAACAATAAGTGTCAAACCACCGCTAAATGGGCTACAATGGAGAATTCAACATAAACACCAAATCATTTTTATTAAAATATAGTTAACTCCCATCCAAAAAGTACAAAATGCCTTTTTATTACATACACAAAAAATATATACCATGGCACTAATCATAACCCACTATGCTATACCATATACAGTACTATATGAACATAGAAAAAAATATGTCTGAGGAAGCTGGGAGTTTACTGGCGAAACCGTACTGGCAAATCAAATCCAGGGGGGTTTTCACTATGCCTGTTGTTTGAAGATCTTGCGCACTAAGCTACTTTTATATTTTCTGGAGTGTGAGTATGCTTTGTAATCTAACTGTTAAATTCCATGAACTTTTTTGTGCACAAACCCACCTTACTTGATGAGAAAGCTGGAGCTTGCTGGATAAATGCCCACTTTATATGACAGTTTTTGCAACAATAATGCTTGGTTGTGATTATACGATTGTAGCACCCTCCTAGGTAGGTGCTAGGAAAACACATTTGGTGGCTCTGTTCTGCTTATCAGGAGAGCCAGATCTGTTAGTTTTTTTTTTTTTCCAACAGAGAGTTTATTGAAAAAACAAATGCAGTACAAATAGGATAGCATATAGAAAAAAAAACAGTACGGTGAACAGCGAACAGCATCAATCAGGTACAACAATACAGACATTTCACGTTAAACAATTGTCGTGACATGTGAGGGATATATACATCTAGTATGTCAGGTACAGTCCATTTTTGCCCAGCAGCAAATACCAATACAATGACAGGAGAACGTGTGAAATCAGAACCCAGCGTGGCGAGGGCCGTAACCAGTGCAATTCTATATATTCGTGTCCGGGCAACTTACCCACCTGTCCCAGATCTTATCGAACTTGGCAGGGTTCCCCCTATGCTTATAAAGTAGTTTGTGGAAGGGGACTATGGAGTTAACCTCACGTAGCCATGCACTAAAGGTTGGTGGGTCACTACGCATCCATGTCCTGGCTATTCATTTCCTGGCCACAAACAGCGTCTGCTGCAGGAAAATATTCATGAATTTATTCATTTCCCCATCCGGATAAATACCAAGGAGACACTGCTTGGGGTCCAATTGTACAGGGGAGCCCATCTTATCATGAAGAAAGGCTACCACTTGTTGCCAGTACCCCCCAAGACGAGGACAGCTCCAGAGTAAGTGAAAAAATGTACCCGCATCCGCTCTGCAAAGAGGACAGTCTGGGTTCGGTGCAGATTGGAACCTGGACAATTTGATAGGTGTGAGGTAGGCCTGATGGATAATAAACGTTTGGGTAAGTCTATCAGACAATTTCGGTGACACCTGCTGACAGGTCTCCAGCGCCTCTCCCCATTCCTCATCTTCTATAGGCCCTACCTCCCTAGTCCATCGGTCCTTTAGACCATAAGCTATCACGGTAGATGAGGGTTTGTGCAGCTCGGTGTAAAAAAGGGAAATTAAGTGAGAAGGTTCTTGGCATTTGATCAGTTCTAGTAGCAACACAGGCTCCAGAGCTCGGCAAAGCCCCGGGGAACTTGGGGGCGGAACGCATGGGACAGTTGTAAATACCTATAGTACATATGGGCAGGGAGGGAGAACTGTTCTCGCAGGTCGGTGAAAGATCTCAGGGCTCCCCCCGTCATTATATGTCTCAACAGGAACACACCCCGTCCGCTCCACAGAGAGGAGTCAGGCAGTGAGCAGAATTCCTGAAGTGACCTATTGTGCCACAGTGGGGTGTAGTCATGAAGGGAAGGGCCCTGGAGCCTGTGCATCACCACCTCCCAAACCCGGCTGTAATGGAAGAGCAAGGACGCAGGGTCCATTCGCTCCACCGCTCCCCGTGTACCTCGCAGTATGGCAGTCAGTGGGTCCTGGGAGTGATGAGTCCACGCCGGGCATAAAAATCAGAAACCGTTCTCTATCAGTCTTGTCAATATGGAACATCTGGGATAGCTGCGATGCCAAATAGTACAGGTTGAAATCCGGGAGCGCCAGGCCCCCCAGATCTGTTGGATTTTTAAGCTTCCTCCAGGAAATCTTATGCCTACTCGATCCCCAGACAAAGGCCTTGAGGAGCGACTCCAGTTGTTTAAAGTGTTTCAGGGCTAAATATACTGGGGAGTGCCACACAGCGTATAACACTTTAGGGAGGAGAACCATTTTAACCAGATTTACTCGACCCACCACCCCCAGGGGTAACTTGGACCACACCTGAATTCTAGATTTGATCAAAGGGAACAGAGGTTGGATGTTGTCCGCAACATAGTCCCGCGGGTTCTTTGTCACCTGTACCCCAAGATATTTAAAACAGGGGACGCATTTAAGAACCGGGTTCGCAGGGGTCACCGCGGAAGGGGCAACGTCCATAGGGAGTACCTGTGTTTTATCCCAGTTGATCTGGAGGCCGGAGAATCTCCCAAAGCATTCAATAAGGGAAAGAGCCGACAGCAGGGAGTTCTCCGGGTCCTCCAGGTAAAGCAGGGTATCATCAGCATACATACTGATTTTTTCCATGAGGGAGCCTCTACGGAAGCCACGGACATCAGGGTGGTCCCTAATGGCTATCGCCAGAGGCTCCGCCGCCAGGGCATAGAGCAGGGGGGACAAGGGACACCCCTGGCGGGTGCCCCTGGAAAGGGAAAACTCCGACGAGGTCCAGCCATTGGCCAGGACCTTCGCGACTGGTGCACTGTAGAGTAGCTGTACCCATCTCGTAAATTTAGGTCCAAAGCCGTACCTCCCAAGACATGCCCACAAGAAGGGCCACTCAACTGAATCGAAAGCCTTGGCCGTGTCCAGTGTCACCACAACCCTCCTCCCTGAATTGTCATGTTCGGCTTGAAGGTTCATGAAGAGGCGACGCAAATTAAAAGAAGTATTCCTACCCGGCATGAAACCTGCCTGATCGGGGTGGATGAGGGTCAGTATAACCTGATTGAGGCGGATAGATAGAATTTTAGCGAGAATTTTTACATCCACCTGGAGGAGGGAGATGGGGCGATATGACTCTGGGAGGTGGGGATCTTTACCTGGCTTAGGGATTAGGACTATCAGCGCCTCTCTCATTGTCAGGGGAAGCTCTCGATCTTCAAAAAGTTGGTTAAAGAGTGCTAGAAGTCTGGGTAAAAGGAGCTCAGAGTATTGGGCATAAAATTCCACTGGGAGTCCATCAAGCCCCGGGGATTTCGATCTAGGGAACCTGGACACAGCCTCCGCAATCTCATGCACGGTGAGCGGCGCCTCCAGCAATGCCACCTGTTCAGGTGACAACTGCGGGAAATCGACTGTCCGTAGAAAAGAGTGCATGTCCGAGTGGTCAGCAGGGGCACGGGAGGTATAGAGGTCACTGAAAAAAGTGCGGAACCTGTCTGCAAACTGCGGGGGATCAGTAAGGGGGGCGCCGCCATCCGTCGTCAGGGAGATTACAACCGGGGGGCGATCCTCACAGTGAACTAAATAAGCAAGAAGCTTTCCCACCCGTTCGCCATGGGCGAACAGTCGTTGTTTCTGAAAGAATAACTTCGTCTTCGCTCGTTCATACTCTAACTGGGCCACTATCTTGGATGTCAGTTTGTATTGTGATTCATTGGCCTGAGACGGGTCCGCCAAGAACGTGCTCTCAGCCGAGGCAAGGTTGGCAGTTGCCCGGGAGTAGGCCGCCGCTGAGTCTGCTTTAATAGCCTTGACTCGGGATTGTAGGGTGGTTCTGGCGTGCAACTTGAAGGCTTCCCACACTGCCCCGGGGGAGGCAGTGTGGTCATTGTCAGCGAAAAACTGGCGCCAGTAGTCCGTGAGCCCGTCATCCTCAGCCAGCAGGGTCAACCACGCCGGGTTGAGCCTCCATGTCAGCGGCGGCCGACTGTGGGGCATAGACAACACCACCCAATAAGGACAGTGATCCGACAGAGATCTAGGGGCGAACCCCGCCTTGAGTAATCTAGGGAGCAAGGGCCGGGACACCAATATCAGGTCAATTCTGGACATGGTGTGATGGGAGGCCGAGAAGCAGGAGAACGACCGCTGGGAAGGGTACAGTGCACGCCACGTGTCCTGGAGACCAAAACTATCCATCATCCTAGCAAATCTAGTGCCACCCACCGGGGCCTGCGGCTGGAGTGCGGCACCCAATCTATCCAGCGTCGGATCCAGGACATTGTTGAAGTCTCCTATCCACACAGCCGGCAAGGCCGGGTGCTGAGCCATAAAGGTAAAGCCCTCCAGCAAGACAGAGCCACGGAACGGGGGCGGTATATAGTAAGCCAATATGAGCATAGGTTCACCAAATATAGAGACCCTTAGAAAAACGTATCTCCCAAAACGATCGACATGAGACTCCAGGAGCTAAAAGTGAACGGGTTTCGCCACCAATACAGCCACTCCTCGGGAATGAGAGGTGTAAGCCGAATGGTAAACCCACCCCACCCATGGGCGTTTGAGTGACAACTGCATGCTCCCATCCAAATGTGTCTCGACCAATACCAATATGTCCGCCCGCAGCTGCTTGAGGGTGTTAAATACAGCCGTCCGCTTAATTCTATCCCTCATACCCCTCACGTTCCACGTTGAAATTTTCAAGGTGGCCGTACCCATTTAACCAGACAGAAAAATATTTGAGCTCCCGGGGTCTCAGTCATAACCTCGTCACACATAAAAGAATCGCTGTAGTCTAAGAGCCACAGAGGGCACATCTCGATTATGACAAAATACATAAGTGGTACCTTAGCAAAAACATTAATAACATGTCCGTACTGGCATATAGAAAATTGTTGTACTAACTGCAAAACTTCAGCCCCCCACCCTGCCCTGCACCATCCCCAACTCGTGCGGGCTTGGATCCCCAAAAAACCCAACAAAAATAGAGTCCCTGAGACAATCTTAGCACAGCATAAGAACAAAAAAAAGGAGAGTTGCAGAGTCCAGCCGCCCGTCAAACACAGTCCCCCAGGAGGCGCTGTGCACAGAGGGACGGCACGACCAATTACAAAAAGGGGCACACTAGAGAGTAAAGAAAAATGAAACAGGGAACATACACCTGAAACAACAGGTGCTAGGGGCGAAAAAAAATTCGCTGGGCAGCACAGTCCGTGAGAGATGTCCACTCCGCAGGAAACGGAAATGATAAAAATAAAAATAAAAAGCAAATGGAGCATAGGAGGGGTGAAAAGAAAAAAAAAAAGGTGAAGGGGAGAGAGAAAACCAAAAAAAAGGGCAAACTTGGTGTTGCAGTGCTCCGCCGGAACATGCGACTAATCATGGGTCCGCAGGCAATAACTGGAGAAGTACCGGGCGGCAATGTTGGATCTCGTCAGCAAGCCGGTGGCTCGCCGAAAGGGGCCAGATAGTAGGCCTGGTTCACAGGAAAAAGTTGACATGATGAGGGTATGCAGTTCCAAGGATGCGATGCAGGATACTCCGTACAGGAAGGTGCCAGGCAAGATATAGGGCAGTCCACATCAACCGAGCAACATCCCAGGGGAAATTCGGGTGGAGAAGGCAGCGACCCCCTCATCCGCGAGCTTCAAGGTGCTCCAGCCAGGCGATGACAGACTCCGGATCCTCAAAAAAGTGCACCCTGTCTTCTCCTTCCACCCTGAGGCGAGCTGGGAACATCATGGCATATTTCAAATTCTTAATACGCAGTCTGCGTTTGGCCTCCTGGAAGCTTTTACGCCGCCTCTGGACCTCTGCAGAGAAATCCGGGAAAATCGCGACCCTGCCATTTCCAATCGGGATGTTACCCTTCACCCGTGCCAGTCGCAGGATAGCGTCTCTGTCCTTAAAGTTGAGGAACTTCGCTATGAATGTGCGAGGCGGTGCTCCCTGGGGCGGCGGGCGACCCGATAGACGGTGGGCACGCTCCACCACGAAGGTGGGCGAGAGAGAGTCCCTACCGTAGGTTTGGATCAGCAGGTTTTCCAGGTAGGAGGTTGGATCAGCGCCCTCCGATCCCTCAGGCAAGCCGATAAACCGTAGGTTACAGCGCCGCAGCCTGTTCTCCATATCGTCTTGCTTCTGGAGGATTTGGTGCACTTGCTGCTGCAGCCTGTCTGTGGAGTTCTGTAGGGGGGGGAGGGAGTCTTCAAGCCCGCTGACCCTGTGCTCAGTTTCAGTGACACGCTCCCTTAGTTTCTGCATGTCTTGCCTAATTAGGGATATGTCAATCTTGACCTCCTCAATCCTAGCGGTGAGGGTAGTCTGGCAGACCGAGATTGCTTCAAGCACCCTGGCTGTGTCTTGTCCCGCCGCCGCTCCCGCCTCGAGTTCCTGGGCAGCGCCGTTTTGGGATGCAGTGTCCTTCTCCTGGCGGCGGAATTTATCAAGTTTTGCCACAGTGTCCGTAGGTTTTTTCGGCGGGGACATGTCGCCGCGGGTGCCCGGAAGGTAGGTAAGTAGAATCGGGGTGTTCAACGGCCGTGGGACCCCAGGATATTCAAATTAGGATATCGATCCGGCGGAGCTCGCTTCACCAGCGTCTCACTTCATGCTGCGCCAGGCCACGCCCCCAGATCTGTTAGTTTAGCCTGCCCCATGTTCCCAGGTGTGATTTTTTGGGTCTAGGGGAGTCTCCCCACTGTATACAATAAGGGAGCTTGTTGGACAGTGGAGGAAACCTAACCAATAGTGCACCAGGGTTTATGGCTGTCCCAGTGGGTAGGCATTGCTGCAATGCATCCTGGGATTGGTAATAAATCTGGAGGGAGCATGTGACAGGGCATCTTTTGGTGGGAGCAAAGTAACAGGAGGAGGTGGACGGCTGTCTCTCCTCCTGCTGATGTGAGGAAGGTGGTTCAGGCAGTCGGCCCGTTGAACCAGGTGTGGAGCTGGGCTGCAGAGGATCCAGTGTGCTGACCAGTGGAGCTATTGGGCATAAGACTTTGGGAAAAACAGTATTGTGAGTATTGAGGGATCTGCTCAAGGGTCTGCCTAGAAGAGGAGACCACAGAAGTCAGGGGATCAAGGAGCCAGCTCACACAGAGTGTTACAGGAAAGGGGGTGCCAAGTAGTTAACCCTGAAGATTAGGGACAAAGGGGGTGCCAGGAAGGGCCCTGAAGTTGTTCAGCAGTACAGTCTACCTACAGCTTACCTCAGGATACAGTTTACCTCAGGAAGCTCTAATACTTCATTCACAGCCGAGGGCAAAGTGAAGCAGCGGCCTAGCTGTGACTAGCTCTATTCAGCGTTACTCAGCATTGCTCAGCATTATACAGCGTTAACCAGCGCTATTCAGCTCTATTCAAATTGTCCCAGCCTATTGTGCATAGTTCTTTAAGTTGGAGTACCCTACTCATTCCCTTCTCCTATCCAATTTCCAAATAAAACCTAAAAAACAAAGATACTGGACTGTTTCTTGTCTGGGGTAAAACACTTGGAATAATGCCAGACTGTTCTGTTGTTGCTAATGGTAACCCAGGGGAACCCGTAACCAGCAGCTCCCAAGGGAGTAGTGCTACACGATATTGGTGTGCGACTTGAAGTATTTTGTTCCTTATCAGTGGACATCTGCTAGGTGTTTCTGTCTCTACTGCTTTTATTTGCCATGAGCATATGGATATGTGTCCACACCATATGATCTCTTCAGGACATATTTTACAACAATAAAGCTGCTGTGTCTGAATGGGACTATATGAGATTAGTGTAAGACTTGAAGTATTTTGTTCGTTACCAAAGGACATTTGCAAGTTGTTTCTATTTCTTCTGCGTTAATTTGCCATCAGCATATCTACAAGGAACCCTTAGCTAGCATGTGGGTGTGTGTATAAACAAGCAATGGTTTGATGGTGTATCTCACTTGTTTTACTTAGTGAGATTTTCATCCTTATGAAAGGTATTGCAATCAGACTCATCTGGTGGATTAAAGGAAAACTCTATATCCCATAATGGAAAGTTGGTACATTGCAGTGACCGTTCCAGGCTGGGAGTCAGTGCTGGTTAATATGTGTGTTAAGCCATAGTATTAAAGCCAAAATAAACCCATCCATTTAACAACAAAAAACAGTTACATTTCAGGCATGTGTCGTAACATTCCCATTGGTTGTGCTCTCAACCAAACTGTCAAACCATCCAAGGGCTGGTGACATAACTGATCAAATGTGCAGCATCATGGCAGTTGTAAATTAAACAGAGGCCAAGATGGCAACTTCCTTGGCTTAAAACGATAGGAGGGTTTACATCCATGTTTGTACTGCTGAGCTAAAGGAGAGCTTCACCTTTAACCAATACAAGAATCTACTAATCTACTATGCTTTGAATTTTTCAGTCGGGAATGAGAGCTGTTTAAGATAGTGACCTATCATACAAGAAGATGGGTCTTATATCTGTATCACTCATTTTATGGTTTAAAGTGTTTGTTACCCCAACATTGCATATTTTTGATATGTGTTGTACCCTTATTGTACCTTAAAAACAATCCTGTACTCTTTGTATTGCTTCCTTTGTTTGAAATACCTGGTGTTGCTGCCAGTCCCTCTGCTTTCCTATTAAAAACTGACAACACTAGGCATTGGAGCACAGCCTGTCTGTCCTCCAATGACCAGACTTGTGTTGACACCCCCAATGCACTGCCATAGGAAGATCAGTGTACTGTTATCTATCCACCCCAGCTCTCTAAGCCCTTTATGCATCTGAGAACAGAGAATATGTGACCACTTGTAAAGTAGAAATATATATATATATATATATATATATATATATATATATATATATATATTCATTTTCATTTTTAAGTTAAACTGAATGAACTGAATGGATTATTTTACAAGGTAAGGGTTTACATATACTTTAGGTGCTTTTTTCATTCCCATATACTGTATGTTTAGTGAACTTTGTTCCTGTTGTGATCAAGTCATCGTCATATGAAAACATTTTTCTATGTTCATATTGTGTATGGTGTAGCAAGATCCCACACACAGCATAATGGGTTATGTTTTAGAGGTGCTGATTAGCACCATGGTATGGTTTTCTCTTTATTTGTGAATGTAATAAAAAGGTGTTTTTTACTTTTTGACTGTGAGTTAACTATATTTTGATATATTGTTAGGTTCTCTATGGTAGTCCATGTAGCGTTGGTTGAACATTTTTTGTTTTTTTGCCAATATGAAGCATTCACATCACCAAGGCAATGACATGGGTTATCTGAAGAAGGACCCTTCTCCTCTGTGGGGAACAAAAAAGACACACAAGTCAGGACCTAACACGATAATGTCACTGCTACTTTTGGCACTAGTACATGTGTGTGAATGAAGACACCCTTTACAGTTACCTGGGGTTACATTACATCTGACCTACAGTTGGTGATGTAAAAATCAGAGATGGCAGATGAGGCAGCAGGAGTTCCAAGTTTGGTTTCATTTGCCATACCAGTGGGGCATGATCCCAGGGTTATTATCATTTACACATGTAGCAATATTTCCAGGCATTGGGCCTGATGTGGGTCCGCCATGGTCACCGGTAACACCAACAGCACATTTAAGCTGATTGCTCAAGTGTGAGATCTGAGTCAAAGAACAGTCTGGAATCTTTGGTTTGTTTTGTTTATTTTATATGGGGATGGGGGAAGGGAATGAGTGGGATACTCCTCTGGCTCAACTAGGTACAAACTGTGACACTTGAGAAAAAAGTACCTTTCAGCGCTGACTTGACGCCGGCTGAATGCCGACCAACGATTGCTGGCGCTTGAGATCACTGACTTGCGGTACTGTACTGAAGACTGACTTCTGAAGCTCTGGTTAGCTCAAAAATCCTTGACTCTACTGAAGACTTACTTTTGACACTCTGGTTAGCTCAAAAGTCCTTGACAATGCTACCTCCAGTCCTTCCTGACTAAGGTAGCCTTTAGTAACACTGCTGCTGCTGTAACTCTCAACACTGTACACTGCACGCCGTACACTTCCACTGTACACTGAATACTTTAGGGCCCAACCACTGGCACCCCCTTTGCTCTTCAGGGTCAACACTGGCACCCCTTTTACTCTTCCTGCACCGGCTAGCTATCTCCCGTATCCCTATGACCTTCTACGTGATGGTCCCCTCTCACTAAGCAGACCCCCAGGGGCAGTTTGCAGTACTCAAGACTGGGAATGCTTTCTTGAAACTCGACCCCTCTCAGCTCCACTGGTCTTTGGCACACCGGATCCTCTCTGCAGCTCAGCTCAGCCCTCTGTCCCCTCAAGCAAGCCACCTGGGACACCCGATTCCTCTTGACAGGAGGAGAGACAGCCGTACTCTCCCTCCTTGGACTCTGCTTCCCACCAAAGACTCTGCGTCATGCGCTCTCCTCAAACTTATACCCACTCCCAGAATCTGCCTTTCTGGGGTAGATACAAGCCTGGGTGAGCCATTGGCTGGGTTTCCTCCACCACTCAATGAGAGCCCTCATTTAGTACAGTGGGGAGACTCCCCAGTCTCAACAGCCACACCAGGGAACCATGACAACCTAGCTGAAAATCATGAGGCCAAGACCTATTACTCTTTACCTAGCACCTACCTTGTAGGGTGCTCCACACAGCAGGTCCACTGAACTTCATTCAAAGGAACACTATTGAGCTGAACTGACAAAATAAGCAAGCTTCAGAGAGCCATTCAGACATTAATTTACCGTACCATGATTTAGCATAATAGATGCACTTTGCCTAAAAAAAATATTTCTGTCAATGATAAAAAAACAGCATCTTCTTGATAGCTAAGGATTAACATTCAGTGCAGTGAAATTGCTAAGTGGTGTTAGCAGCTTGTACATTCTATCAGCTAATAAAAATGCACATTAATAACCTTAATATTCATTAAAAAAAATATTGTCAGTCAGTAATTTCTCATGAAAAATGATGTGTTTTCATTTAATGCTTAAGAGAAAATGACAGTTACCTAATTGCAAATGTAAATTATTTTAATCTGTTTATTATTAGCGAATATATTATGCATGAGGAAATTTCACTATGTTAAAAAAAAGTATGGATGGATATTCCACATAAATTGAAGTGAATTTACTAAAGAAGGTGGTTTGGCAAATTTGAGACCGTTTTGAAAAATAGAATCTGCACAAATCTGTGAGGAAAAAACAGGTTGGATCTAGTTGTTAATTCTTCTGACTTCTGACTTCGGATAATAATTTGTGACATGTTCATCTATTACCTTTTGTGTCAAAATCTTTATTAAGAAGGTTGAAACAGAAAGGGCCCTTTCACACGGGCGTTCCGCATGTCCGTATATCATCCTATTTTTTTGCGGATGATTTACGGACATAATGTATGTCAATGGCATTGTGGATGTCAGCAGATGACCATCCGCTGACATCCGATTTTCGTCCTTTCAGTTCTGTTCCGCTTTTTGGAACGGAACAGAACCCTATTTTTGTTCCATGTAAAAAACGGAACGGATGCAAAATCGGATGTCAGCGGTGTCATCCGCTGACATCCGCAATGCCCCTAGACATACATTATGTCCGTATATCACCCGCAAACGGATGGGATGATATGCGGACATACGGAGCGGATGACACAAATGTCATCCGCTCCGTGAAAAAAAAAAAGTGCCGGAGCGGATCGCAATGCGGTCCGCTCCGTGTGAAAGAGCCCAAAAAAAACAGGTAGGATCAATTAGTAACAGTGTGTCTTTACTAATTAATTAGCTCCAAAACCTTAATTTAACCACTTGCCGACTGCATACTGTATATATACAGTGGCAGAGTGGCTCTCCCAGGCAAAACCATGTATGGATACGTCATTTGCCTGGGAGGAGCTAAAGGGCTCACCAGCGGGGAAGCTGATGCGCGTGTCAGGCGGCTCCGATTGCTGCCTGACACTCTCGATCTCTCCCCGCTGAGGGAGACAGACTGGCAGCTGTTGTAAACACAGCCGCTCGTCCTTCTCCCTGCAATGATCACAGAGCTCATGTTATCCTGCAATATAGGATCGCATGTCTCTGTGATCATTTCACAAGTCCAACCCCCATACAGTTAGAATCACTCCCCTAGGGTCACATTTAACCACTTGATCACCTATACTGTTAACCCCTTCCCTGCCAGTGTCATTATTACAGTAAAAGTGCATATTTATAGCACTGATTACTGTAGTAATGTCACTGGTACCCCCAAAAGTGTCAAAAATGCCAGTCAGGGGTCCGATTTGTCCGCCGCAATGTCGCAGTCCTGCTAAAAATAGCAGATCGCTGCCATTACTAGTAAATAAAAAGAAATACAATAAAAATGACATAAATCTTTGCCGTAGTTAGTAGACGCAATAACTTTTGCGCAAACCAATCAAAATACGCTTATTGCAATTTTTTTTTTTTTACCAAAAATATGTAGCAGAAAACAAATTGGCCTAAAATGTTAAAAAATTTTGATTTTTACATTTTTTTTTGAGAATGTCATATAGCAGGATGTGAAAAATATTGTTTTTTTTTTTTTTCAAAATTGTCACTCCTTTTTTGTTTACAGCGCAAAAAATAAAAATCGCACAGGTGATCAAATACCACCAAAAGAAAGCTTTATTTGTGGGAAAAAAAGGGATGTCAATTTTATTTGGGTACAGCGTCACACAACTGCACAATTGTCCAATAAAGTAACGCAGTGCCGAATCGAAAAATAGGGCCTGTCAGGAAGGGGGCAAATCCTTCCGGTCTTAAAGCGGTTAAAAAAACAAACAAACTGTATTTGTCAATATTTTT
This sequence comes from Pelophylax lessonae, assembly GCF_965119305.1. Taxonomy (NCBI): domain Eukaryota; kingdom Metazoa; phylum Chordata; class Amphibia; order Anura; family Ranidae; genus Pelophylax; species Pelophylax lessonae. The sequence goes on from NC_138772.1 coordinate 158,669,950, forward strand.
ATGCATTTGGTAGGGTATATTCTTTGTAAGTGTTTCTTAAACAAACTCCACTAGATCACAGAGTACAAACTTTAAATAATTAAATAGAGATTTACTGCAAATTTATGGGCCTGTTCAGGGGACTTTGACAAGTGGCTTAGTGACTTTGTGAATGATATCTTTCTGCACTGGAGACGGGTGAGTATAAAGACCTATCTTTATTGCAAAGTGAAACCTTGTTTATAGTCAAATTCCCTTGCAAAGTGCAACTTCTCTTTTAAAGTGAAAAGCCTATTTATCTTTAATAAATCAACCCCAGTTTACCATCATGAGTGAAGCAACTCAATGCTCTGGGCTATATGAATGGGAGATGAATAGGTTAACTGTCTCCTTTGTATCCAGCTATCCAGATTCCTGTTTTTAGCTTTGTCTATGTACTTTTGTAGGTTTGACTTCTCCTGTTTTGATTGCCTGTCGCTGTTCTGTGTTTGGCTTTGGTCCTTGGCCTATTAGCAATCATAGTAATGACTCTTGATTTGTCCTGTGTTCCTAATATTTGTCATTCAACCAGCTGGAAGTACTCATAAACTGTACTATTCTTTTCCTTTCTATCACCTGTCCTGATTCATGTCTGTCTAAATAGTGAGCTGTGCTTGATGATTTGATACTATGTTGTTTGCTTGTCTTGTTTTTTTGGTCTTGTATGTAGTGTAAACCTAAAGGTTGCCACCCAAGAGTGTGCAGCCCCATTCTCTTTGAATAGAGGAAAAGATATACAACAGGAGTGCAAAAGCTGTGCATGGTAGCCAATCAGCTTCTAACTTCAGCTTGTTCAATTAAGCTTTGACAATAAAACCTGGAAACGGATTGGTTTCTATGCAGAGCTGCACTAGATTTTGCACACTCTAGTTTTTTACATTAACCCCAATGCAACACAAAATTACAATCTATTGCATAATACAGGCACATGGGATTATGCCTTCCTCTGTAGCAGAATAAAGGTAAATGGTCTGGTGTAGTGTTGAGCGAACACGGACTGTATTATTCGTGTTCGTACCGAATAATTGGATTTTTTGTACCCGAACACGGACACGGACACTTTACTGTATGTTCGGGTAAAAATCCGTGTTCGGTCGTTTTATTTCCGGGTTTTGCATGCTTTGGCGCTCTTTTCATGGCGGGCTTTCAACAGCCAATCAACAATCGTTTAACTGGTGTGCCTTAAGCCATCCCAGCCATGCCTGCAAATGTCTCAGTAGCTGTGATTGGCAGTCTGAAGCATGTGACCAAGTCTTTATAAGTTCGAGGCAGCCGCAGCGGCGTCATTATGCGGCTTAGATTCAGGGACAGAGCACACATCAACGTGCTGGCTGCTGATTAGGGAAAGATAGGCAGGAAAAAACCATTTGTGTCCGGATAGAATTGAGGGACAGGTCGGAGTGTTTAGGCAGGGCGAGTTGTAGGCATTTTAGGGATAGAGTCTGCTGAATTATAGGGTCAGTGTCTTCTACAAACTACAATCGATATTGCTGTGTGGGGGGTGGGGTGAATCTGCACTCAATCCTGATCTACGATCTCTTCTCAATCCTGTTAGGGACAGAGTCTGCTGAATTTTAGGGAAACTGTGTTCTACAAACTACAATCGATATTGCTGTGTGGTGTGGGATTGGAGATAGGCAGGTGTCAGTGATCCACATCCATTTTTCTGTGTGTGAGCTGCAGTGAACACAATCTTTTTGGGCTGCAGTGAACACAATCTTTTTGGGCTGCAGTGAACACAATCTTTTTGGGCTGCAGTGAACACAATCTTTTTGGGGTGCAGTGAACAAAATCTTTTTGGGGTGCAGTGAACACAATCCTTTTTGGTGTGCAGTGAACACAATCTTTGTGGGGTGCAGTGAACAAAATCCTTTGTGGGGTGCAGTGAACACAATCTTTTTGGGGTGCAGTGAACAAAATCCTTTTTGGGGTGCAGTGAACAACATCCTTTTTGGGGTGCAGTGAACACAATCTTTTTGGGGTGCAGTGAACAAAATCCTTTGTGGGGTGCAGTGAACACAATCTTTTTGGGGTGGAGTGAACAACATCCTTTTTGGGGTGCAGTGAACAAAATCCTTTTTGGGGTGCAGTGAACAAAATCATTTTTGGGGTGCAGTGAACACAATCTTTTTGGGGTGCAGTGAACACAATCTTTGTGGGGTGCAGTGAACACAATCTTTTTGGGGTGGAGTGAACAACATCCTTTTTGGGGTGCAGTGAACAACATCCTTTTTGGGGTGCAGTGAACACAATCTTTTTGGGGTGCAGTGAACACAATCTTTGTGGGGTACAGTGAACAGAATCTTTGTGGGGTGCAGTGAACACAATCTTTGGGGGGTACAGTGAACACAATCTTTGTGAGGTGCAGTGAACACAATCTTTGTGGGGTGCAGTGAACACAATCATTGTGGGGTGCAGTGAACTCAATATTTGTGGGGTACAGTGAACACAATCTCATACTTCTGAAGGTTTGAGGGTGCTGCCTGTTCCATACTCCCCCTACTCCTCATCTAGCCTTTTAGGGGTACAAACAATAGTAATTGGGGCCTAGTGTGGTTGTGTACGTGTGATATACATACACTTTTTTGGGATCATATTTTCTATTCCGCTATTTAATCAAAAACCTTTGGGGATCAGTTAAATTGGGGGATAGTCTGTGTTGGTACGTGTGAGAGAGATCCACCTTTCCAAGTTGTTGGGGTTCATCTCATACTTCTGAAGGTTTGAGGGTGCTGCCTGTTCCATACTCCCCCTACTCCTAGCCTTTTAGGGGTACAAACAATAGTAATTGGGGCCTAGTGTGGTTGTGTACGTGTGATATACATACACTTTTTTGGGATCATATTTTCTATTCCGCTATTTAATCAAAAACCTTTGGGGATCAGTTAAATTGGGGGATAGTCTGTGTTGGTACGTGTGAGAGAGATCCACCTTTCCAAGTTGTTGGGGTTCATCTCATACTTCTGAAGGTTTGAGGGTGCTGCCTGTTCCATACTCCCCCTACTCCTAGCCTTTTAGGGGTACAAACAATAGTAATTGGGGCCTAGTGTGGTTGTGTACGTGTGATATACATACACTTTTTTGGGATCATATTTTCTATTCCGCTATTTAATCAAAAACCTTTGGGGATCAGTTAAATTGGGGGATAGTCTGTGTTGGTACGTGTGAGAGAGATCCACCTTTCCAAGTTGTTGGGGTTCATCTCATACTTCTGAAGGTTTGAGGGTGCTGCCTGTTCCATACTCCCCCCTACTCCTAGCCTTTTAGGGGTACAAACAATAGTAATTGGGGCCTAGTGTGGTTGTGTACGTGTGATATACATACACTTTTTTGGGATCATATTTTCTATTCCGCTATTTAATCAAAAACCTTTGGGGATCAGTTAAATTGGGGGATAGTCTGTGTTGGTACGTGTGAGAGAGATCCACCTTTCCAAGTTGTTGGGGTTCATCTCATACTTCTGAAGGTTTGAGGGTGCTGCCTGTTCCATACTCCCCCTACTCCTAGCCTTTTAGGGGTACAAACAATAGTAATTGGGGCCTAGTGTGGTTGTGTACGTGTGATATACATACACTTTTTTGGGATCATATTTTCTATTCCGCTATTTAATCAAAAACCTTTGGGGATCAGTTAAATTGGGGGATAGTCTGTGTTGGTACGTGTGAGAGAGATCCACCTTTCCAAGTTGTTGGGGTTCATCTCATACTTCTGAAGGTTTGAGGGTGCTGCCTGTTCCATACTCCCCCTACTCCTAGCCTTTTAGGGGTACAAACAATAGTAATTGGGGCCTAGTGTGGTTGTGTACGTGTGATATACATACACTTTTTTGGGATCATATTTTCTATTCCGCTATTTAATCAAAAACCTTTGGGGATCAGTTAAATTGGGGGATAGTCTGTGTTGGTACGTGTGAGAGAGATCCACCTTTCCAAGTTGTTGGGGTTCATCTCATACTTCTGAAGGTTTGAGGGTGCTGCCTGTTCCATACTCCCCCCTACTCCTAGCCTTTTAGGGGTACAAACAATAGTAATTGGGGCCTAGTGTGGTTGTGTACGTGTGATATACATACACTTTTTTGGGATCATATTTTCTATTCCGCTATTTAATCAAAAACCTTTGGGGATCAGTTAAATTGGGGGATAGTCTGTGTTGGTACGTGTGAGAGAGATCCACCTTTCCAAGTTGTTGGGGTTCATCTCATACTTCTGAAGGTTTGAGGGTGCTGCCTGTTCCATACTCCCCCTACTCCTAGCCTTTTAGGGGTACAAACAATAGTAATTGGGGCCTAGTGTGGTTGTGTACGTGTGATATACATACACTTTTTTGGGATCATATTTTCTATTCCGCTATTTAATCAAAAACCTTTGGGGATCAGTTAAATTGGGGGATAGTCTGTGTTGGTACGTGTGAGAGAGATCCACCTTTCCAAGTTGTTGGGGTTCATCTCATACTTCTGAAGGTTTGAGGGTGCTGCCTGTTCCATACTCCCCCTACTCCTAGCCTTTTAGGGGTACAAACAATAGTAATTGGGGCCTAGTGTGGTTGTGTACGTGTGATATACATACACTTTTTTGGGATCATATTTTCTATTCCGCTATTTAATCAAAAACCTTTGGGGATCAGTTAAATTGGGGGATAGTCTGTGTTGGTACGTGTGAGAGAGATCCACCTTTCCAAGTTGTTGGGGTTCATCTCATACTTCTGAAGGTTTGAGGGTGCTGCCTGTTCCATACTCCCCCTACTCCTCATCTAGCCTTTTAGGGGTACAAACAATAGTAATTGGGGCCCAGTGTGGTTGTGTACGTGTGATATACATACACTTTTTTGGGATCATATTTTCTATTCCGCTATTTAATCAAAAACCTTTGGGGATCAGTTAAATTGGGGGATAGTCTGTGTCGGTACGTGTGAGAGAGATCCACCTTTCCAAGTTGTTGGGGTTCATCTCATACTTCTGAAGGTTTGAGGGTGCTGCCTGTTCCATACCCCCCCTACTCCTCATCTAGCCTTTTAGGGGTACAAACAATAGTAATTGGGGCCTAGTGTGGTTGTGTACGTGCGAGATACATACACTTTTTTTGATCATATTTCCTATTCCGCTATTCAATAAAAACCTTTGAGGATTAATTGAATTGCGGGATAGTCTGTGTCGGTACGTGTGAGAGAGATCCACCTTTCCAAGTTGTTGGGGTTCATCTCATACTTCTGAAGGTTTGAGGGTGCTGCCTGTTCCATACTCCCCCTACTCCTCATCTAGCCTTTTAGGGGTACAAACAATAGTAATTGGGGCCTAGTGTGGTTGTGTACGTGTGATATACATACACTTTTTTTGGATCATATTTTCTATTCCGCTATTTAATCAAAAACCTTTGGGGATCAGTTAAATTGGGGGATAGTCTGTGTTGTTACGTGTGAGAGAGATCCACCTTTCCAAGTTGTTGGGGTTCATCTCATACTTCTGAAGGTTTGAGGGTGCTGCCTGTTCCATACTCCCCCTACTCCTCATCTAGCCTTTTAGGGGTACAAACAATAGTAATTGGGGCCCAGTGTGGTTGTGTACGTGTGATATACATACACTTTTTTGGGATCATATTTTCTATTCCGCTATTTAATCAAAAACCTTTGGGGATCAGTTAAATTGGGGGATAGTCTGTGTCGGTACGTGTGAGAGAGATCCACCTTTCCAAGTTGTTGGGGTTCATCTCATACTTCTGAAGGTTTGAGGGTGCTGCCTGTTCCATACCCCCCCTACTCCTCATCTAGCCTTTTAGGGGTACAAACAATAGTAATTGGGGCCTAGTGTGGTTGTGTACGTGTGATATACATACACTTTTTTTGGATCATATTTTCTATTCCGCTATTTAATCAAAAACCTTTGGGGATCAGTTAAATTGGGGGATAGTCTGTGTTGGTACGTGTGAGAGAGATCCACCTTTCCAAGTTGTTGGGGTTCATCTCATACTTCTGAAGGTTTGAGGGTGCTGCCTGTTCCATACTCCCCCTACTCCTCATCTAGCCTTTTAGGGGTACAAACAATAGTAATTGGGGCCCAGTGTGGTTGTGTACGTGTGATATACATACACTTTTTTGGAATCATATTTTCTATTCCGCTATTTAATCAAAAACCTTTGGGGATCAGTTAAATTGGGGGATAGTCTGTGTCGGTACGTGTGAGAGAGATCCACCTTTCCAAGTTGTTGGGGTTCATCTCATACTTCTGAAGGTTTGAGGGTGCTGCCTGTTCCATACCCCCCCTACTCCTCATCTAGCCTTTTAGGGGTACAAACAATAGTAATTGGGGCCTAGTGTGGTTGTGTACGTGTGATATACATACACTTTTTTTGGATCATATTTTCTATTCCGCTATTTAATCAAAAACCTTTGGGGATCAGTTAAATTGGGGGATAGTCTGTGTCGGTACGTGTGAGAGAGATCCACCTTTCCAAGTTGTTGGGGTTCATCTCATACTTCTGAAGGTTTGAGGGTGCTGCCTGTTCCATACCCCCCCTACTCCTCATCTAGCCTTTTAGGGGTACAAACAATAGTAATTGGGGCCTAGTGTGGTTGTGTACGTGCGAGATACATACACTTTTTTTGATCATATTTCCTATTCCGCTATTCAATAAAAACCTTTGAGGATCAATTGAATTGCGGGATAGTCTGTGTCGGTACGTGTGAGAGAGATCCACCTTTCCAAGTTGTTGGGGTTCATCTCATACTTCTGAAGGTTTGAGGGTGCTGCCTGTTCCATACTCCCCCTACTCCTCATCTAGCCTTTTAGGGGTACAAACAATAGTAATTGGGGCCCAGTGTGGTTGTGTACGTGTGATATACATACACTTTTTTTGGATCATATTTTCTATTCCGCTATTTAATTTAACTGGGCCTCCATGCGAGACCTGTGTGCCTTGTTGCGCTGTTTTGAGTACTCCACCAACATGGCCAGTGGCAATGACGCCGTTCTCAGCTTAACTATCCCACTTCTATGCCTCCTTGAAAAAACAATTCGGGCGATGATGGAAGAGGATGTGGCACAGGATGAGGAGGAGGAGGAGGAGGATGAAGAGGTAACATTTCCAAGGCTTTCAGGGCAGTCATTCGCAAGGGGCTCCGAGGGTGGGTTCCTGCACACGCAAACGCCAGGGACGCAATTGTCCAGCAGGGGCACAGTTCTGGAGGATGAGGAGGATGAGGAGGAGGAGGAGCTGGAGGAGGAGATGGAACCATGTTCACAGCAGGGTGGCACCCAGGCCAGCTCATGGCCATCACTGGTGCGTGGCTGGGGGGATACAGAGGACACGGACGATACACCTCCCACAGAGGACAGCCTTTCGTTGCCTCTGGGCAGCCTGGCACACATGAGCGATTACATGCTGCAGTGTCTCCACAACGACCGCCGAGTTGCCCACATTCTAACTTGTGCTGATTACTGGGTGGCCACGCTGCTGGATCCCCGTTACAAGGACAACGTACCGTCCTTAATTCACTCACTGGAGCGCGATCGCAAGATGCGCGAGTACAAGCGCACGCTGGTAGACGCCATGCTGCTGGCATTCCCATCTGACAGCGGGGCCACAGTGGAAGCACAAGGCAGAGGAGGAGGAGGAGGAGGTCGCCAACGCAACCAGGGCACCGCCAGCACCTCAGAAGGCAGGGTTAGCATGGCCGAAATGTGGAAAAGCTTTGTCAGCACGCCACAACAAACAGCAGCACCAGCAGCTCAGATGGAACGTCTTAGCAGGAGGCAGCATTTTACCAACATGGTGGAGCAGTATGTGTGCACACGCCTACATGTAGTGAATGACGGGTCTGCCCCCTTCAACTTCTGGGTCTCCAAATTGGGCACATGGCTTGAGCTTGCCCTTTACGCCTTGGAGGTGCTGGCGTGCCCTGCAGCCAGTGTATTATCTGAACGGGTATTTAGCACGGCTGGGGGCGTTATAACAGACAAGCGCAGCCGCCTGTCCAGAGACAATGTGGACAAGCTCACGTTCATTAAAATGAACCAGGCATGGATCCCACGGGACTTTTCCGTACCTTATGCAGAATAGCAATGGATACCGACCTTACCCACCCATTGTTCCATTTTTGCTCTTTCTCACTCTTTTGGGGTGTACCCTCATTTAAAATTTTTGAAAAGAAGCAGTGTTGGCTACCTCGTCCTCCTCCTCAGGGCCAGATTAATGTAGGGGCTATTGGAGCTGCAGCTCCAGGCCCCTACCTTTTATATAGGCCCCGGGTTGGCCATATTCACTGTTACCGCTCTTCTGTCACTTGTAAACACAGAAGTCTGGCTTCTATGCTCGCTTCCCCAGGCAGCACCCTCAGAACCTCCCCACACAGCGTGAAGGCCGGACAAGGAGGGACAGTTGGCGATGCATGGATGTGTTTATGGGCTTCAGAGACAGCATCCCATGTTGAATTAGGCATGCATGGCTGCACCCTTCCTCCTCTGGGTGCATGGCAAGGCACGGCCCTTAAGGCCCTTCAAAATCCTCAGCACCAAGCCCATGATGCTGTTAATCCGGCCCTGGTCCTCCTCCACCGCCGCTTCCACCTACACCGCCCATAGGTGTGCGCAGCCTATTGCATTAAGGTGTGCACCCCAAAGTTGAAATACACATGCATGTGTTTGCCAGCAGGGAGAGTAATGTATCGGGGCCATGTACCTGTAGGCAAGGAGAAATAGAGCAGAGCAGGTCCCAGGGAGATCTTTCCCATCTCCTCACTGGCAATGCTATGTGCCCTAGGTGATTAGGGTGTGCCCAGGCACACCCAGCACACCCTGTGCGCACGCCTATGTCACCGCCACATCCACCACCACCTCAACCTCCCTCCTACTCCATATGGGCCTCGTCCTTCAGAGATGAAGAAGAACATTGTTTTATTTTTCTGTTTTTTTTTTGTTGTTTTAAGTTATTTCCCTATCCACATTTGTTTGCAGAGCACTTGCCATGCTCTTAATTACGTTTTGCTGCCATTTGCAGCACTCTAGCCCTTTCCTTTGGTGTTTTAGAGCCATTTTAGTGCCTTAAAGTTCGGGTCCCCATTGACTTCAATGGGGTTCGGTGTCCGGGAAAAGTTCGGTAAAAGTCCGGGACACGGACCCGGACTTTTTTTTAAAGTTCGGCCGAACCCGTCGAACACGGACATCTAGGTGTTCGCTCAACCCTAGTCTGGTGTAGTCTGTAGAGCCCTAATGTTATATGTTTAATGCTACAAATAATATAAGTAATGAATGAAATAAAGTAAAGGGGGATTTCCACTTTTCTTGGAAATCCCCTTTAGATAAGCTTAATGATTACACATATGTTCAGTGGAAAATTTTATGAAAACACAGCCAGAATAATTGGATGAAAATGGACAAGTGAACAACAATTATTGTCTCATAACCATATTTGTATGTGTGTTGGTGGGATGCTGGTGTTAAATTCCTCGCTACTAATACAGATTTACATGTTTCTGGCAGAAACCCAGAATGGAAAGCCCACACAAACTACTAGGAGGCACAATGCCATCCAAGCAGATGGTTAATCATGTTATCAGCCAAAGCAACGTGGATGAATACTACTTTGAGCAAACTGAGATGGAAATTCTCCGACAGATGTGTGCCCTGCTATCTTCCCCTTTGGTTTCAGGAAAATGCCGCTTCTAATCTTGTGTGTGAATGTTAGACAATCATTACAAAAATGATAAAAAGAGTAGCTGGCATTCTAGATGTTTTACATATTCTGGACATTTGGCAACTCAAAGTGCTGAAACATGTAAAGATTTTAACTGTATGCAGACAAGAGCGTGGCAGAATAAATTATAAATTATTTTACAGATACCCTAAGGAACATTCTACATTGTTTATAAGGTATTTGCTTTGAACAGTTTAGTAGACAAAAGAGTTGGGCAGTATAATGTCTCTTGATAACTGTAAATACTAATCTGTGCATACAGGGAATCTTTTCATAGCATAAAAACGTAAAGCAGCAATAGTAATAGGAAACAGCCATTCTCACATGGCTACAAGTACATGTCAATGCATTTTTAAATGCACCAAATTCTAGGGAGCCCTAATACATAGATACTGACTTTGCTTTTTAGAGTTGGTTATCTATCCTTTCCCCTCTGTACTTCATTTGTAGCTTGTATTAATTGATAATGTTGGGTGGACTCACTCATCAATAGTTCAGGAGGTGGGGGAGGATGTGACAAATTGAAGGCTGCAAGCTATTCTTTTTGGTCATCTACCATATACATCGTGGGACTCTTTTTAAATATGTACAGACCAGGTGTATTGGGTCCTATGGGTAGGCCTGCTAAAACCACTGGCTGTCACTGACTGACTGAAAGTATAGTCCAGAGGATGGTGATTCATTCACTTGGCTTTAGACCCTGGTACATAGTACTTATTAGGTATGGAATATATCACAATGAAGTTGTCGCTTTTCATCCTTTGTGGCATGTAATGCTGCTGATATTCTGAAGTCACTTCTTTCCTACCCATTTGCACTTCAGTAATGACTGCATGGAATTTCTCTGGAGAAATTTTGTGATGATGACAATGGTGGGCTATTTATTATTTATTTTAAATAGTGGAAATTGTTGGAGATACAACAGCTTTCAGCTTAGCCGATTAACTGCAGTTCACAAATAGGACACTAGATGTTGCTAATGCTCAGTAATATGCTATGCATTTTCTATGATGTGTTGTAATTTCCTGTGTACTGTACTTGTTGGTTATCTTTTCCTGTCTGTGTTTTCCCTCACCATGAGAAAGGTGACATATCTGTTATCTGTGGTTATGTTCCAATAAAGAAGCCAGTTCCTGTTATTCCACAATGTCTGATCTGAATGGACTCCGCTGCACCCAGTGATCGCACTCTGCAACAGAAATTACATACTAAAATATTGAAAATTACATTTGAAAATACAATGTGTACATAAATTTGTTAAAGGTTGCATATTCTATGTACCTGCTCCAATGGATAACTTTCCAATCCACTTTGTGCATTACTATGTAGTTACCTTTCTCTTTCTTATAGCCAGTGGGCCTTATTTAGTAGAATAGGAGACAAGGAAGATTGCAGTGAAATGAACCTGTGTTCTATCTAAACATGAGCAGATGAAGCATTCTTTTATTTAATGATTATAAATATTCCAATACAGGGAAAATGTATAACAAGCATATACAATAATCAACAATATATAAACAAATGTAGGAACAGTAAAATAAATATTCTTTGAAGCATTGATAAGAGGATGAGATAATAAACTGTTATGATAAATATATCACAACCTGAGATAACACAATAGATGATGATATAACACAGTATGTAATTAAGGAACAGAAAAATCAAAAGCGATGATTTGAAATATAAAAAGAAATTAAATGAAAGAGAGAGAAAAAAGAGGGCGGTTAATTGGAAAGAAAGGAGGGGGATAAAGGATTGGGGTGGGAGGGGAATTAAGATCTCTTGTCCAAGCGGGGAGATTTATAGGTCTATATGCAGAAAGACAAGATATAGGTGATGAGCGATATACATTAAGGTTGTATAAGGGCTTTCCGAAGAAGAGGGGGAAGAGTCAGCCTGAATACGGCATTATTCATCAGATTGGAAGAAATCCTTCCAAAGGAGCCATATATTAAGAAATGTATTGGTCATACCTTTGAGAAAACTAGTGAGATTTTCCATGTGTTTAATATCATGAATTCAATGGAATCATTGTCCCACAATGGGTGGCGAAGATGATTTGCTATAAATCTGGGATACAGGAGCGGGCCACATTAACTAAGTGAATAATGACCACATTTTCGTATGTTTTGAGAGGAAGGTCAGTGTAAGAGGAAGAAATCTGGGTCTTTAGGAATAGGATGATTGGTGAACCTCTGACTAATAGTATGAACCTAAGTCCAAAAATCTTAAAAGCAGGGGCCAGTCCAAAAAATGCGTAGTAGGTCTGCTTGTTTGTTGTTGCAATGTCAACGGGAATCTGAAATAGGTGGGTAAATTGAGTGTAACAATTCAGGGGTGCGATACTAGCGAAAAAATAATTTATAACCAGATTCCTGCTATCAATTGCAGATAGACAAAAGAGTCGATAAAGTGAATATTTTGGCTCTAACCTGAGGTGTAAATTTAATGTCTAGATCTTGCTCCCACTTATCTATAAAACTTGAAACTGTCTGTATTGCATCTTAAAGTAAGAGTTTATAGGAAAATGAAAGGGCTGGGGGAAAGGGTCTGTTTTCTGGCATGTCTGTTTGAATGCCGTAAGTGAGCAAACAAATGACAGTGAAGGGAGCTCATATTGCGAAAGATACCTCTTCATACAGTCTTCATAAGTTTGTGATTGTTGATTATGATCTTGAGTGAAAAGATTGTAGAGAGAAAAGTATTCCCTAAAAGTTTCAGCTATTTCTATTGTATGTATCTTCCAAGAGCCATCTCGGGAGGAAATCATAGGTACATATGTTTTGGCTCTCTGTTTGCGTAAAGCATTTGTCAAAGACCTGCCACATTGGTTTCCATTTTCATAAAAATTATGTCTGTATTTAGCAAGAGTGGTTTTAACAAAACAGAGGTGAGTAAGTTCCTCTATTTATCAGGAGTTTGGAGGTTTTTTTGGAGATGTTCGAGATTTTGGATCTTGTAAATCAGCTCATGAAATCTATCGGTTCGACCCGAAAATTGGCTGTTCGAGGTTCGGCCAAATTCCAAACTTTTTGCTGAAAAAGTTCGGAATTCGGCAACCAGAACTGACCAAAAAGCAATGGGACAGGAAATGGGCTTTAAAAGTCCGTGATTGGACCAGAACCATTAGTAAAAGCCAATTGAGGGGGCAGGAGAATGCTAGGAATGGGATTGGAGTGACTAGGGGGTCCAGAGGCCAATCAGTAGTGAATACGCCCCCCAGTATATAAGATAGCCCCGCCAAATTCCTAGCATTGTAATACAGGGATGTGGAAGAGAGTGGAAGCAGTTCTGTTACTTCTGCTCTCAAAGTGTCATTTAGCATTTATTAGTGTGAGGAAAGGGATATCTAGTGTAGTTAGGCTGCTATTTTCCACTTTAGTTAGATTCAAAAATCTAGTTTCTGTAGGGAAAGTGTTAGGTGCCAGGGTGACCATAGTGTAGTGTAGGGTGAACTGACTCTGACTGCTATGGCAGGGTGACCAAACCCTTCCATGTCAGGGTAACCGCTATAGAGAAAAGATTGTTTCTCTTAGGTGACTTACAGAACAGCGATATAGCTTCTCGCCGGTCAGCCTGCTTTTTGCTGCAGGCGTTTATAGGGCTTTTTTGAGGACATGTTTGGAGTCAGGCATGACATCTGAACTTCTGTATAGGGGTATATATATACACACATATGTATGTATATATACACCTACACACATATATAGGTGTGAAAGTAGCTTGCGCTAATTAAATAATTGACAGGCATAGGGCTCCGCTCCAATCACACCTATATATATGGATGTGTATATATACATATAAGTGTGTGTGTATATATACCCCTATACAGAAGTTCAGATGTTTTGCCTGCCTCCAAAGACCCCCCAAAAAATGCCCAAAAAAACGCCTGCGCCAAAAAAAACGCCCAGGTGTGTTATTGCAGGCGTTTTTTTTGGGCATTTTTTTAATTGTTAATTATTTCATTAGCGCAAGTATAGTGTTCTGCTACTTTCACACCTATATATGTGTAGGTGTATATATACATACATCTGTGTGTATATATACCCCTATACAGAAGTCCAGATGTTATGCCTGCCTCCAAAGACCCCCAAAAAATGCCCAAAAAACCCCCCTGCAATAACACACCTGGGCATTTTTTTTTGGCGCAGGCGTTTTTTTGGGCATTTTTTGGGGGTCTTTGGGGGCAGGAAAAACATCTGAACTTCTGTATAGGGGTATATATACACACACACTTATATGTATATATACACATACACATATATAGGTGTTATAGCAGCGGAGCCCTATGCCTGTTAATTATTTCATTAGCGCAAGCATAGTGTTCTGCTACTTTCACACCTTTATATGTGTAGGTGTATATATACATACATGTGTGTGTATATATACCCCTATACAGAAGTCCAGATGTTATGCCTGCCTCCAAAGACCCCAAAAAAATGCCCAAAAAAACCCCCTGCAATAACACACTTGGGCGTTTTTTTTTGGCGCAGGCGGTTTTTTGGGCATTTTTTGGGGTCTTTGGGGGCAGGAAAAACATCTGAACTTCTGTATAGGGGTATATATACACACACACTTATATGTATATATACACATACACATATATAGGTGTGATAGGAGCGGAGCCATATTGGTGTTAATTATTTCATTAGCGCAAGTATAGTGTTCTGCTACTTTCACACCTATATATGTGTAGGTGTATATATACATATAAGTGTGTGTGTGTATATTTACCCCTACACAGAAGTTCTGATGTTATGCCTGCCTCCAATAACCCCCAAAAAATGCCCAAAAAAATGCTAGCGCCAAAAAAAACGCTTGCTACAAAACCGACAAGGTGTGAATATAGCGGAGCCATATCCCTGTTCTATATTAATTCTAATACAAACTACCTTTTTTTTCTGGTTCTGGACATGCTACAGAGCTGAAACTTCACAGGTACACTTTTTAGAACCCCAAAAAAATGCCCAAAAAAATGCTAGCGCCAAAAAAAAAAAAAAACGCCCAGGTGTGTTGTTGCAGGCATTTTTTTTGGGTTCTTTGGAGGCAGGCAAAACATCTGAACTTCTGTATAGGGGTATATAGGTACACACACCCTTATATGTATTTTACACTTACACACATATAGGTGATATAGGAGCAGAGCCATATTAATGTTAATTATTTAATTAGCGCAAGCATATATTTCTGCTACTATCACACCTATATATGTCTAGGTGTATATATATACATATAAGTATGTGTGTATATATACCCGTATACACAAGTTCAGATGTTTTGCCTGCCTCCAAAGAACCCAAAAAAAGCCCAAAAAACGCTAGCGCCAAAAAAAAAAAAAACGCCCAGGTGTGTTGTTGCAGGCATTTTTTTGGGGTTTTTGGAGGCAGGCAAAACATCTGAACTTGTGTATAGTGGTATATATACACACATACTTGTATGTATTTTTACACTTACATATGTATAGGTGTGATAGGAGCGAAACCATATCCCTGTTCTATAAGTGGCACAATACAAACAATCTTTTTTTTTCTGGTTCTGGACATACTACAGAGCTGAAACTTCACAGGTACACTTTTTAGACCCCCCAGAAACTAAATCCAAAGAAATTTTCAATAATTTTTAAGAACTTTTTTGTGTGATTAATAGTCCCTGGGGCATGACCCAGAGCCCTAAGCACTTTTTAGGGGCATTTATTGGGTTTTAGGGCTTCACAATGGTGTTTTTTGATTACCGAAGTTGGGGTCCCATTGATTTCAATGGGGTTCTGAAATCCGGGTCGAACCGAACTTTTCAAAAGTTCGATCATCCCTATTTAGTACAAGTAAAACAAGGCCTTAGGGGGGCATAGCCCGGCCAACAGACAAGAAACATAAAAAGAAAACAGAAAAACAGAAAAAACACCCGCCCTAAACCTCCCCTTAACAGAACTGCTCAGTACCCTTCAGAAACTGATATAATGAAAAACTCAATACAAGCCCAAGTCAAAAAAACTGATTTCCGTTCTCTCTCACCATGGTCCACCCCCGTGAGTTCAGGCTGTGTCGGACTCCGAGGTCCGCTCTCTACCGTAGATCTGGAAGCAACCCAGACCTGCCAAACTTTTTCATATTTCTTAGGGCAGTTCCTGGAGATATATGTCGCCTTGTACAGTGAAACTACAGCATTAACCAGCCCCTTCCAGAAGCCCAAGGTTGGAGGGTAAGGGGATTTCCATTTAAGAACTATTGCCTTCCTGGCATAGAACAGTTAGATACCGATAAGGGTACGTGTCGCCCTGGCCGTCGCCAACTGGTCTACCAGGCCAAGGAGACAGACCCCCACCGTTAAAGGAATCGATATAGAATTCAGACAAGATATGAATTGAGTCACCTCCAAACAATAGGAAGCAATCTGCAGACATTCCCAAAAAATGTGAGAAAAGCTCGCAGAGGCACAAGAACATCTCCAGCAAGAAGTCGAGACACTAGGATAAATATGATGCAGCCTGTGAGGAGTATAATATATTCTGTGCAGAATTTTAAATTGAATCAACACATCCCTGGTCGCTATGAGTGGCCGGGAATGAATCATCCCAGTCCTCATCATTCAAGCCCTCCTCCTCCGCACTCCATGCCGCCCGCAGTCCTCTCAGCCCAGCATGAACAGAGGGCAATAAGGCCCTGTAAATTGGGGAGAGTGGCTTGCGCAGACCAGGATCCCATAGTTGGGATTAAAAATTGCTGCGCTCCAGGCTAGCCACAGGAGTGGCGAAATGTG
Organism: Pelophylax lessonae; assembly: GCF_965119305.1. Lineage (NCBI taxonomy): Eukaryota > Metazoa > Chordata > Amphibia > Anura > Ranidae > Pelophylax > Pelophylax lessonae. Next base: position 158,686,407 of record NC_138772.1, read on the forward strand.
CGCGGTAGGCGTGGCGGAGTTGGAGGAACCTGAAAAAGAAGGAGTTAGGAAGCTGAAATTTAGCCTTAAGGTCATCAAAAGTAGCCAGGGCACTGCCAACGCTGATGTCCGCCAGAGTTTTGACACCCTTAGCGGCCCACAGGGCTGGGTCCGGGATGGACAGGAATTCCGCCAAGTAAGGGTTGAACCAGAGTGGCGTTTCCGGGGACCACTGGGCCAGCCTCCGCTGAGGTGCAACCACCAGTTGCGTCCATACCCTCACCACCAACCGCATAGCCGGGGTCAAGGGGGGATACGAAACTCTCAGGCCCCGGTAGAGGGCATTACAAAGGGTCTCATAGGAACCAGTATGTGCCGCCTCAAGGATAACGGAGGAGTTGGTATCGTCCGACAAAATCCAATTATGTGCATGACTTAGCATAGCTGCCAGGTAGTAAGAGTAAAAGTCCGGGCAGGCAAGCCCCCCCTGGGCCTACGGAGTATCCGTTTACTAAACCGAGGAGGACGAGAGGACAACAGGAAAGTATAAACCACGGAATCTAATTGGGCAAAGTATGACTTCAGGATCCACACAGGGGAATGCCGAAGAGTATAAAGAAGGACTGGAAGAACTTTCATTTTCAGCAAATTAATCCTGCCAATAAGAGACAAGGGGAGCTGGGACCAAGTCTTCAATCGCTGCTTACACCATAGTATTTTGGGCTGCACATTGAGTTTGAGAAAGTCCCTGGTGTCCGAGGAAATGTGAATACCCAAATATTTGATAGAGCCACAGCGGGGACGCAGAGTCCCAAGAGGCCGCGGCCCCCTCATCAATGGGTAAGACCAGGGACTTATCCCAATTAGTGCGCAGACCAGAAATGTCAGCAAATAAAGCCATAATGCGCAGAGCTTCAGTGAGCGAAAGTCCAGGATCCCCCAGGAAAAGAATGAGATCGTCTGCATACAGAGCCAATTTTTACACCACGGGGCCAACAAAAATCCCCCGCACCCCCTGTGCCCTCTGCAAGGCCTCAGCCAACGGCTCCATTGCGAGAGCAAAAAGGGCCGGCACAGTGGGCAACCCTGTCTCGTTCCACTCGGAATAGCGAAGGGAGGCGTGAGCTTTCCACTTAATTTGATACGAGCTGTGGGTGCACAATATAAAAAGCCAATCCAGCGACAGAATACCAGGCCAAAACCAAAGGTCTCCAGAACCTGCATAAGATAGCGCCAGCGGACCGTGTCAAAGGCCTTTTCAATGTCGAACGATACCAAAACCCTTGACGCACCAGCCAGCTGCGGCAGCTGAAGATGTGTGAGAACCCTTCGGATATTGATATCCGTAGATTTGCCTGGCATAAATCCCGTCTGGTCAGTGTGTATCAGCGTCGGCAGGACCCTCATCAACCTTGAGGCTAGCACCTTGGTAAGTATTTTCAGGTCATAGTTCAACAAGGAGATGGGCCGGTAGGACGAGCAGCAAGTTAAATCTTTGCCCGGTTTGGGCAGAAGTACTATATGTGCCTGGTACATACTGTCCGGGAGCCGATCAGATTCCAGGCACGCAGAGAACAGCTGGTGCAGTCTGGGGACCAATACCTCGGAATATACCTTATACCAATCTCCAGGCAGGCCGTCCGGGCCCGGCGATTTTCCACAGGGGAAAGAATTGATGGCAGCTGTGATCTCTTGCAATTGAAGTGGCTGATCCAGCTCCGCACGAGCCGCCTCCGAGAGTACAGGAAGATCTAACTCCCCCAATTCGTCCAGACGGAAATCCCTGAGTACCGGAGCCGGCTTGCTATAAAGAGCACTGTAAAAGGAGTGGAACTCAGACAAAATGTCCGCCTTGTCAGTGACCAAGTTCCCCTCCCGTGTCCTGATTTCAGGGATCACCGTCTGGGACCATGCGTCTGCAACCAAATTCGCCAGCAATTTGCCATTCTTATCCCCTGCTTCAAACAACCACACCCGGAACTGCGCATGATCCAAGTGAACCAGGGAGGTATAATGTAACCGTAGCTCCCGTCTTATAGATGCCAGGGCAACATAGGACGTGTCACTAGGCTGTGTAGCAAAATGTGCCGCGGCTGCCACCTCCTCCTGCCCCAGCTGAGTTGTGCGGGAAGCCGCCTCCACCCAAACTGCCTTGACAGAGGAGACATATTCACCACGCGTAACCGCCTTGCATGCCTCCCACACCAGGGGCTGATCATTGATAGTCCAATATTCCGACAATTTAAGTGACACCCGCTACTGGACCTTAGGATTATGTACCCAATGAGCTGCTAGCCGCCAGCAACCCGGCTCGCGACCAGCCTCCAAGGCCACACAAACCTCAAATGGAGAGTGGTCCGAGAGGCCAGCCGGGAGATAGGAGGCCGCCCTCACCCAGGGAAGAACCCTGGCAGAGCCAAATAATAAATCAATACGGGACCCAGATTTATGAGTGGATGACACATGAGAAACAGCCCTTTCACGGGGATTACGCCAACGCCAAAGCTCCTGGAGACCAAAGGTGTCCGCCCAGGCGACCAGATCTGGATGCGCCCCCCGCAAAGAGTTGGAAGCATCCAAGGTCCCGTCCAGAATGGCGTGGAAATCCCCGCCCACCAGAAGATGTTGCACCTGGAGAGGAGCGATTTTGGTGAAAACAGTATACAGAATGCCAGAGTCAAACGGTGGATGAGCATAGATATTGACAAAGGCCCAGCGGGTTGCATATAACTGCAATATTAAAATAATAAATCTGCCCCCAGGATCAGTAATAACCTGTTCCACAACATACGACAGAGCTTTGTGGAGCAGTATGGACACTCCCCTGGAATAGGAGGAATAAGTGGCATGAAACCCTTGCTTCACCCAGGCTCGTTTGAGAGCCAGCACCTTAGCACCCGTCAAATGGGTTTCCTGTAGGAACAAAGCCATGGGCTTACGTGCTGTCAAATATATAAACATCAAGGACCGTTTGACTCTGTCATTCAACCCCCGCACAGTCCACAAAATAAGTTTAATGTTAGAACCCATTATATACCAGCAACCTATACAATAACATAGCAGGATAAAAAAGAGAGCACAGGAGAGTTAACCATTCAGACGAGCAGGATTGCACCCCCAGGGGGTCCCACGAGGAGAGAGAAACCAATGGCGATGTAGAAAAAAACATGGACTGAGCAGACTGAAAAACAAGAACAAAAAAAAAGAAAAAAAGAAAAAATCTGGCACAGTAAACTCCCAACTAAATAGCATTACCCCAACAACTAGCTAGACAGTTTAGACCCCAAACAAGGCAACAGTAGTCAACTGAACTACAGAGCTCTCAGGTGAGCCCCGAGTTGCGTCCGTATCTGGGCAGTGGACTCAACCCAGCAGCAACCCAAAATCCCAAACACAACCCCAAGGAGGGGGGGGGGGGTGATCCACAAGGGCTCCAATGAATCAGATTGTATTCCAGCGGTGGTATGCAAACAAAACGTAGGAGGGGAAAAGAAAGTGTGAAGAAAATCCTGAAGGAGGGGGGGGGGTAGGGAGAGAGGCGTGACAGGAGAAAGGTCCCAGCGTCCAGCCCCAGGGGGAAAGGATACAGCACAGCCTCCCCGTCCAGCAAACAGCCTGGTGGGCACAACACTTGCGAGCGGACCGGCAGCAACACCCGTCCCCAAAAATTGGGGGGGGGGGAGGGAAACGTCATTGCAGGAACACTCAGCTACAGAGTATTTGGGCAAGGCCATGATCAAAGCATCCGCATCCTCAGGGGTATCAAAGAACTTCACAGAGCCCTGGTGCTGTACTCTGAGACGGCTGGGATAAGGCATAGAGTATTTGATTTCTTGCTCGCGGAGTCTGCGGCGGACATCTGTAAATGTTCTCCTCTTCCTCTGCAGCTCTGCAGAGAAAGCTGGGTATAGGTGAACCACAAAGTTTTCAAAAGGGAGGGTGGGATGTTTCCTGGCCTCACTTAGGATACGGTCCCGGTCTCTGTAATTGAGAAACCTCACTAGGAATGGCCTGGGAGGGGCGCCAGGCACTCCTCGACCCGTGGGGACCCGGTGGGCCCTTTCCACCACATAGGTAGGGGAAACATCCGTAATGGCTAGCAGGGACTTGAAAATGGTCTCAGCAAATTCTGCAGGGCGATCCCCCTCAGCCCCCTCTGGCAGACCCAGCAGTGTCATCTGCCTTTGCTAGGAGCATGGCAACAGTCTGCTGCAGGGAATGTAGGGATTGTTCATGCTGGGTAGATGCATCCTCCGTGGCCCGAGATCCTGGTCTCAGTCTCGGTCAGCCTACCCCAATCTTATCAAGGTCAGCTCGGATGAAATTACATTCTTCATCAAGGTGATCTATGCGAGCCAAAAGGGAGGTCTTACTATGTTCGATGGCCGTGAGGATCATCGCAGTGTCGCTGGCCTGTGCCGCTGGAGCCGGGGACGAGGAGACAGAAGGAGCCGCAGACATCTCCATCGTATCTAGCAGTGTGCAGAGCCGTTCCAAGATGGCGTCGGGGCACGAGGCCTGCGGGGGATCCGGTTTCTTTTTCAGCGCCGCCGCGGAGGATTTCGACTTCGAAGGCATCCCCAATTACACCCCAGGCAGACCAGGAAGACAGAACACCGCAGGTAATTGAAAATCACCACTGGGAATAGGATGAAAGGGAAGGATGGCACTGGATTCACTGGAGCTCCTGAGAGACACGTCTAGCTCGCTCTACATCCGGACACGCCCCTCGAAAATGCATTTCTTGAAGGAATGCAATATGGGACCTTTTTTATTTTTATTTTTTGTCAGTTAATACAAATCACATGTCTGTTTTCGGGAATATTCAAGCCCCGCTTATTTAGTGCGGATATTTTTTAATTTAAACATTATATCCATATGAACAAAATGAGTCTCAAAAGAATATAGGAATATCTGATTAGAGCAGAGGGAGGAGGGGGAAGGGAAATAGGATTTAGAGGAAAAAAATGGATGGTGAGGGATTGTGATTGGATGTTTGTTTTCTTTTTTCTTTACTGGACTAAATTATATTCTCCCTATGTATACAGAACTGAAATGGAAGTCAGCAAATTTGTACTGTTTGCCAACTCTATATGAGATGTCAACAGCATGATATCATTTTTGGGTTTATGTCCCCCAAAAAAACTTTGGTTATCAGTTAGCATATCTAATGCTCTACCCATATATATATATTTTTTTTAATCAACCAGATTCTTTATTGGAAAATATAAACATTACAGGAATACAACAACATGTACATTGTTCAGAGATTAGACGTAGTACATTCAACTCAAACTAAAGATCAATGCATTAGTGAACACAACCCTGAGCGGGCGACATACAGGAGACGTTCAGAGCTTATTTGAAAAACAAAAGAAAGGAAAAATACATGCAGTTACAGAGAGATAAGTTGAGCAGTTAAGATATATTGGCCGTCTCACAGTTAATTACTCCCCTCCGAGATTCCCTACTCTTAAAAACCACTGCTATGGTAAAATAGTGCCCCCTCATGTCAATATTCCCTTTAACCAGGAGGTCTCCCCTAGACCTCCAGGTTCCCACTTACACCAACAGAAATTTGTCTATATGACTTATACCTCACGGTTTGATTCCATTTTCATGGCATGCTCATGTTGCTCCCTCTTTGATCAGAACCTATAAAGGTATTCCTCTCCAACCCCTTCTCCCCTTCCTTCTACTTCCCCTCTCTATCACCATTTCCCCTCCTTCCCCCTTCTACCCCTGTGTTCTCTCCCCAATTTAGTTGTTAGATGTTATCGGCTTGTCTGTGTGGCAGTTTACTGCTGCGTATCTTTATTGGTTATTTTTTTTTTAGCACTTGATTTCTGCTGTTTTGCTACCCACTGTTTCTCATTGTTACGTATATTGGTACAACGCATTTTCTTACGTACTCTTTTACTACCTGGTAACAACCCCATAATGAATATCTTATATTATATTGTTTCTCTTGTTTATACATGTTGAAACATTTTCAATAAAATTTGTTTAAAAAAAAAAGATACATTGGCAACATCCATCAGCAGCACAGCACGATGGTCTAGACAAACAAGAGAAAAAACACCTTAAATACATGTCTCGAGGGCCTGAAGCCATCTGTCCCAAATTTTACCAAACTTAGAAGGGCAGCCTCAATGAGTATAGATAAGCCGCTTATAGTATTGTTCACCTTCCTTAGCCAGTCACTAAATGTGGGGGGCTGCTCACGCATCCAGTGTCTCGCTATCTGCTTCCTTGCTATAAATAAAGTTTCCTGGAGGAACGGTGTGGTGAATTTATTCATATCTGTATCTGGGAAAATTCCCAGCAAAGAAGGTTTAGGGAGCAGTGTCAAAGGGGACCCCATAGTGTTGTGCAAAAACCTGACAACTTGCGTCCAGCAACCCTGTATCTCCGGGCAGTCCCAGATCAGATGGTAAAAATTACCCCGGGCGAGCTTACACATGGGGCAGATGGTGGAAACCTCGGTCCTGTATCTGGCAAGCATAAGAGGTGTGAGGTAAGAGCAATGGAGGATATACAGCTGGGTGAGATGGTTAGACAGCTTAGGAGAGACCAGTTTGCAAGCATCCAGGGCATCAGTCCAGTCCTCCTCCCCCAGCGCGCCAACGTCACCCTCCCACCTCACTTTGGAGGCGAAGGCCTCCACCGTAGACTTAGGGAGATGGAGAGTATCGTAAAGCATAGATATAAGGTGTTTGGGATCAGAACCCCGTACTATCTCTAGGAGTGGGACCGATGCAATAGCAGGGGCGGACCAGGGGAATTGTGTAGCAAAAGTGTGGTGGATCTGCAAATAGCGAAAGAACATATGATTCGGCAGACCATGCTCACACTGCCGAGTGTCAAAGGGTTTAAGCATTCCTTTTGTAAGTATATGTGAAAGGTAGTAAATGAGGAATTTGCTGCGCTTAAATAAATTAAAACATAAAATATATATATACTAAAAACTTGAAAAAGCTGCCAACACCTGACCCTGAATCAGAAACGACAGATCACAGAAATAATGCATTATAGAATGGTGTAGCGCTAAATCCGCGATAATAGGATGAACCACACAGTCCATTAACTAATTAAGTTCACACATATCAAAACATGAAAGTTGATAGTCCTTCAGAAATAAATTGTGTGATCCCCAAAGAAGTACAGACACTCCAAACTCCAGTAGCCCAGTGCAGAAATTCCACCACCAAGGAATATGATTGGCCTCTTACCACAATGCAATGATCTCCATTACAGGGATCATATGCAGCCTGTATCAGATCCCAAAAACAGCAACCTGGTCCTGCACCGACTTCCGTGCCACTCGAGCCCGCTCCACTCAAGACAAATCGGTATAAAAAGAAAAGGGAAGAACTCCCATAGCATAATATTGTCAAAATACTTTAATGATATAAAGCAACAGAGTGGCAACTCACATGTAAAATGAGGTGATCAGCGTGTGTCATGGAGTGTCTCAAAAGCTCAGAATCCTGCCGAGAAAATGGCCGCCGTGTCCCCTCTTTGGTCACAGTGTGACGTGCTGCAGGCTCCTCCTACGCATTTTGTCAGAGCGTGATGTTGTCAGGGGGTGTGGCCTGCGGCAATCGTTCTCAATATATACGCTGGCCGAGTGGACGGGCGGGGCACAATAATCATAACCGGAACCAGGAAGTAAGACACATGCGTGTCAACAACCGGAACAGGCGGGTCTTAATAGTAATATTCCGGAACAGGATGCATTCCACTTGCGTGTCAGCACCCGAAATCGGATATTAACTTAGTTCCGAATGAAGGTTAATCAAGCTCAAACACTCAGAACCAAGAACGGTACCATAATATAAATTAGAATTCTAGTGGTTAATAGAGGGGCAACAATCCTTTTTGACAGATTGAATCTATATTAAGGGTTGACCTTATAATGTCTTTCCACACTTAATTGACACTATCACAAGTGACCATCCCGGGGTACGGCGCCACCTCCCGGCTGGAAACCAAACTTCCAAAGAAACTCCGATCACACGACACATCAATAAATAGAAATACATTAAAAGGTTACATAAAACCATAAATTACACACAAACAATATCTGTTATTACATGATTCCAAAAATGGAACATCAAAAAACATTAAAATGTTATATCTATAAAGATAATTAACATGATTCAGTACAACTTTCCCCATATCTAAATTACTTTATTCTGATATCCATACTTAACTATGTGGCAACAAATCCGGGTGTGCTGACATCAAATTAACGTATCAATCACAAGTTGTTAATAAAGGAATTGATGTCCCAATCGATATTTAACCCATGGGGGCATATGTTTTGAGACGATATATCCAATTCGTCTCCAGCTGTGAAACTCCCCTTGTAAGATTACTGCCCCTCCAATTACCCGGGAACTTATCTATTCCCAAAAAAACTGTACCAGTGGGATCACTCCCGTGGCAAAGGTCATAGTGCCGCGAGACACTATGTTTGGGAAAGCCTTTTATTATGTTTGCCACATGTTCTTTTAAACGCACATGCAGCATGTGTATCGTACGACCCACGTATTCGCGGCCACAAGGGCAGCGTAGAAGGTAGACAACATAACGCGTGGTGCATGTGATAAACGGCTTGATTTTGAACTCTTGCTGCGTACCATTTGAAAAGAATGTTTCAACCCTTCTAGTCCTACAAGCATTCATTTTACAAATGGCACAACGTCTACAAGGGTGGAAGCCCCCCCCTTTGCTGGAAAAAAGAAATGGTCCTTGGTGGATCCACAATATTTGAAGCTATTTGGAGCCTTAAGGGAGGCACACCCCTAAAAACAACCTTAGGTACCTGCGGTAAAACCGGTCCAAAAAGGTTATCACTTTTTAAAATGTGCCAATGTTTTTGGATAATTTTCTTGACCGAAAAATGTTGTGTTACCAAAAATCTATGAGAGTTAATTTATCTCAGACAATATTTGGGTTAATAATGAGAGTTCTATGACTGTGTGAAAACTTTAACACAACAATTATTTACTCGTATAAGGTTTGCCCATTCTACATAATTTACAACAATAATATCTATTGTACATACTACACAATGTAAAATATCCCTAGTTTAACTGAACAAATACAATATATAGAGTATAGACTCATATACACACACTATGACCGACACAAATAAAATATACAATGTACCCTTAATCCTTACTCCATAATTACCTCTAGTGCTGGCTCTCGCTCTCCCATCCCAAAACAGGAAGTCACCCTGTCTCACCGAACCTAATATAGACCCATATCCCATAGCCTTGTATAGGGCCATTCTCATTGGTTCAGCTATCTTGCTTGTCACTTCCTGTGGGCCTATCTCTTCCCAGATTGGACCATTTCCCCCTCCCATAGTTACGCCTCTTTCTAACCACCCCTCTATGTTGGTGGGGGCCATTATTCATAACTGCGGAGTGGCTCTGAAATTGCTACTTAAGATATGCAATCTTTATTCTAGAGACATGTGGTCTACCCCTCCCCAGATGGCTTATCCTCATTGCATATCTTAATGAGAGTCTTTTGATATGGAGGGATACCACTCAGGGTGGGGATGTCAGTCTATTCATCCTCGTCTATTGGCACCAGGATGTCTAACACCCAGAGATGAGATTGCAGGGTGCCACCATAAGGTTCATTCACTGGCTCCCTCCCGGCTATACGAAAAATCAAATTCACACAGACTAGATAACAAGGTATTCACTTTATGTGTTTACACGTCAATAGCCAGCTGGCCTTTCAAAGGAATGTGTTACCCTGGATTCCTAAAACCAGTCCGTCTGGCTCACGCAAATCTATCTACACTAAAATTCCCAAGTATGAGTTTGCAATCAAAAATGGGTACCTTTACTACTTTCATTAATATATATATATTTACAATTACTGATGGAGTTTTATACATAAACCCCTCATCCTCACAACACGGTAAGAGATTACGCCTAAACCCCATATGGCAACAGTTGAATGGAGTAGGAGGAAAAGAACGCATGTTGGAAATCATCGTTCCCTTCCCGTACACGCGGTTGCAACAGATCATTTCTATTGCGATTGTCTGCCTGTATAAGGGCGTTCTCTAGTTCCTCATCCTTGTATCCCTTTTCCAAAAATTTGAATTTCAGGGAGGCAGCCTCCCGCAAAAAGTCGGATCTGTTAGTACAATTCCTTTTTAATCTAAGGAATTGACTGACAGGAATGGACTTAAGCCATGCCACGTGGTGGCAGCTAGATGTATCTATAAATCCGTTCCTGTCAGTCTCCTTAAAGAATGTGGAGGTCTCTAAAGTATGACCCACCACTTTGATCTTAAGATCCAAAAAGTGCATCTCAGACCTGCTACTTTCATGTGCAAGTCTGATACCCCTATCATTGTTATTCAACCTCAATATAAAAGCCTCCAAAGATTCAGAGTCGCCATCCCAAAGGAGGAGGATGTCATCGATGTACCACCGCCAGAGAACAATCTCTGGTTTAGGAACGTAACCGATGACATCCTCCTCCTTTGGGATGGCGACTCTGAATCTTTGGAGGCTTTTATATTGAGGTTGAATGGCCATGAACAAATTGGCCATACTTGGCGCAAATTTTGCGCCCATGGCCACACCCCTATTTTGTCTGTAATAGGTCCCCCCAAACCAAAAAAAGTTATGGGCCATGGCATAGTCGTACAAAGTTAGAATGAACTGACTCTGAAATAGGGGTGTGGCCATGGGCGCAACATTTGCGCCAAGTATGGCCAATTTGTTCATGGCCAAGTGGGAGGAGGATGTCATCGGTGACGTTCCTAAACCAGAGATTGTTCTCTGGTGGAGGTACATCGATGACATCCTCCTCCTTTGGGATGGCGACTCTGAATCTTTGGAGGCTTTTATATTGAGGTTGAATAACAATGATAGGGGTATCAGACTTGCACATGAAAGTAGCAGGTCTGAGATCCACTTTTTGGATCTTAAGATCAAAGTGGTGGGTCATACTTTAGCGACCTCCACATTCTTTAAGGAGACTGACAAGAACGGATTTATAGATACATCTAGCTGCCACCACGTGGCATGGCTTAAGTCTGTTCCTGTCAGTCAATTCCTTAGATTAAAAAGGAATTGTACTAACAGATCCGACTTTTTGCGGGAGGCTGCCTCCCTGAAATCCAAATTTTTGGAAAAGGGATACAAGGATGAGGAACTAGAGAAGGCCATTACACAGGCAGACAATCGCAATAGAGATGATCTGTTGCAACCGCGTGTACGGGAAGGGGACGATGATTTCCAACATGCGTTCTTTTCCTCCTACTCCATTCAACATTTTTCAGTCAAGAAAATTATCCGAAAATATTGGCACATTTTAAAAAGTGATAACCTTTTGGGACCGGTTTTACCGGAGGTACCTAAGGTTGTTTTTAGGGGTGTGCCTCCCTTAAGGCTCCAAATAGCTCCAAATATTGTGGATCCACCAAGGACCATTTCTTTTTTGCAGCAAAGGGGGGAGCTTCCACCCTTGTAGACATTGTGCCATTTGTAAAATGAATTCTTGTAGGACTAGAAGGGTTGAAACATTCTTTTCAAATGGTACGCAGCAAGAGTTCAAAATCAAGCTGTTTATCACATGCACCACGCGTTATGTTGTCTACCTTCTACGCTGCTCTTGTGGCCGCGAATACGTGGGTCGTACAATACGCATGCTGCATGTGCGTTTAAAAGAACATGTGGCAAACATAATAAAAGGCTTTCCCAAACATAGTGTCTCGCGGCACTATGACCTTTGCCACGGGAGAGATCCCAGTGGTACAGTCTTTTTGGGAATAGATAAGTTCCCGGGTAATTGGAGGGGCAGTAATCTTACAAGGGGAGTTTCACAGCTGGAGACGAATTGGATATATCGTCTCAAAACATATGCCCCCCATGGGTTAAATATCGATTGGGACATCAATTCCTTTATTAACAACTTGTGATTGATACGTTAATTTGATGTCAGCACACCCGGATTTGTTGCCACATAGTTAAGTATGGATATCAGAATAAAGTAATTTAGATATGGGGAAAGTTGTACTGAATCATGTTAATTATCTTTATAGATATAACATTTTAATGTTTTTTGATGTTCCATTTTTGGAATCATGTAATAACAGATATTGTTTGTGTGTAATTTATGGTTTTATGTAACCTTTTAATGTATTTCTATTTATTGATGTGTCCTGTGATCGGAGTTTCTTTGGAAGTTTGGTTTCCAGCCGGGAGGTGGCGCCGTACCCCGGGATGGTCACTTGTGATAGTGTCAATTAAGTGTGGAAAGACATTATAAGGTCAACCCTTAAGATAGATTCAATCTGTCAAAAAGGATTTTTGCCCCTCTATTAACCACTAGAATTTTAATTTATATTATGGTACTGTTCTTGGCTCTGAGTGTTTGAGCTTGATTGACCTTCATTCGGAACTAAGTTAATATCCGGTTCCGGGTGCTGACACGCAAGTGGAATGCATCCTGTTCCGGAATATTACTATTAAGACCCGCCTGTTCCGGTTGTTGACACGCATGTGTCTTACTTCCTGGTTCCGGTTATGATTATTGTGCCCCGCCCGTCCGCTCGGCCAGCATATATATTGAGAACGATTGCCGCAGGCCACACCCCCTGACGACGTCACGTTCTGACGAAACGTGTAGGAGGAGCCTGCGGCAGGATTCCGAGCTTTTGAGACACTCCGTGACACACGCTGATCACCTCATTTTACATGTGAGTTGCCACTCTGTTGCTTTATATCATTAAAGTATTTTGACAATATTACGCTATGGGAGTTGTTCCCTTTTCTTTTTATACCGATTTGTCTTGAGTGGAGCGGGCTCAAATGGCACGGAAGCCTTTGCAGGACCAGGTTGCTGTTTTTGGGATCTGATAGGTGCTGCATATGATCCCTGTAATGGGGATCATTGCATTGTGGTAAGAGGCCAATCATATTCCTTGGTGGTGGAATTTCTGCACTGGGCTACTGGAGTTTGGAGTGTCTGTACTTCTTTGGGGATCACACAATTTATTTCTGAAGGACTATCAACTTTCATGTTTTGATATGTGTGAACTTTATTAGTTAATGGACTGTGTGGTTCATCCTATTATCGCGGATTTAGCGCTACACCATTCTATACTGCATTATATGTGAAAGGTAGCAGACCCCAAACTGTGTCTAAATGTGAGTGTCGGGAATGGAGCAGAATTCTGAGAAGAGAGTATTGTGCCAGATGGGGGTGAAGTCGTGGAATTGGGGAAGGGCAAGCCTCTCCGACACAACGTCCCATACCCGCCGGTAATAATAAAGTAGAGATTTGCTGTCCCCCCTAGCCTTGGCTCCCCGAAGTCCGCTAAGAACAATTGACAATGGGTCCATAAAGGGGCATATCCACGAGGGGCCAGAGAGGGCGAGGAACCTCAGCCTATCCGTATTGTTGATATGATAAAGTTGGGAGAGCTGCGACGCCAAATAATACAGGTTAAAGTCGGGTAGTGCCACCCCGCCTAGGTTCGTGGGATTTTTAAGTTTCCTCCAAGACAATTTATGCCTACTAGAGCCCCACACAAAGGGTCTAAGGAGGGATTCTATCTGCATAAAGTATTTAAGGGGGAGGTAAACCGCTGAGTGCCACAGAGTATATTGTATTTTAGGAAGCAGAATCATTTTTATGAGATTCACCCGGCCCATTACCCCCAGGGATAGACAGTCCCACGTTTGAGTTTTAGCTTTTATAAGGGCAAACAGGGGTTGGAGATTATCGGTTACATAGTCAGCTGGTGAATTAGTGACCAGTACTCCCAAGTACTTAATGCGGCTCGCGCGTTTAAGGTGGAGGTCGACCCGGGTAGGGAGAGCAGAGACATCATCTAGGGGTAATATTTGTGATTTGTCCCTGTTAATTTTGAGACCTGAAAAATACCCGAAGCTATCTATAAGATCTAAGGCTGTGTGCAATGAGGCTTCGGGGTCGACTAAGTTAAGTGAAGTGTCGTCCGTGTACATCCCTATTTTCTCCTCCAGGGGTCCCACCCACAGCCCCACAATGTCCGGGTGTGCACGGATAGCCATGGCCAATGGCTCAGCCGCTAGAGCGTAAAGCAGGGGGGGCAATGGGCATCACTGACGGGTGCCCCTGGCTAGCGGGAAACCCTCTAATGCCCACCTGTTCGCCAATACCCTGGCAACCGGGGTTTGATATAGAATCTGGATCCAACAAATAAATTTGGGGCCAAATCCATAGCATTCCAGGCATCGCCATAAAAACACCCACTCGACAGAGTCAAATGCCTTAGCTGTGTCTAGGGCCACGATCACCCTAGTGTGTCTAGGGCCAAGGCACCCTAGTTAATGCTCTACCAATATTTAAAAACAGTGTCCTCTGTCCAACCCTTTAACTTACTGTACTTAGTTTTGGGTCCTTGCTCTGAGAAAGATCTTTGACCAAAGAACAGGCCTTAGCTCACAAAGATTGCTCTCAGAGAAAAATGCACAGGGTTAATAGACTTCAAGCATCTGTTTGGGTTGTCAGTGCAATTTCATCAAAGTTGTGAGAGCCACATTAAACTGTAACAGGAATATGCCAACAATACCTTTATTATTGTTTTTATTTTTGTCTTGTTAATGTAATTGCTTCTATACGATATAGGAGTATATTCTTCAGCCTAGAGCCTGAAGATATAAACCTTGGACGTTAATTAATTTTGTTGAAAGAAGTTATATTCTAGTTAATATACTAAAGGCAGACACATTCAATGTGTAACTTGCTTCGAACAATAATTATGTGTGCACTTTGACTATATAATACACTAATACAAATAAAGCAGTTAAAATGAATCCAAAAATTGGTGCAGTTTTGTTCAGTGTGACTAATGATCTATTTACAAGGACAGAATATCACAAATCTGGATAACAGTCATATTTACTGTATGTACAACTTGGAGACATTTTATTTGTTTAATACTTTCATTGCTTGGTACCAGGAATGCAGCCAGATAGCTTTGAGGACATTTTATATATTAAAATGACATGAAGTATCGCTGGCTGAGTCTAAACTGTGTAAAAGAACTCCCATAGGACCTAGATGAGTTATAAAATTGTTCACCATATAATCAAATATCATCTAAACAGACATCAAACAAAAGAAAATATAAGACAGCGTGAATGCCTAGATTTTTATACAATGCAGTATTTTTAGCTTTATAATGAAATCTCATTTCATTCTATGCATTGCAGCTTCTATATAATAGAACCCTGCCCTAAAGTATATGTTTAGCCAAAACTTTTCATTTTGGATAAAACAGGGAAGGATTAGAACCCCTGACAGGTTTTTATTGCTTCCTGTGTCCCTGCTACGTAGATTCAATCTCTCTATTTGACCTGTTAACCATTATCACTGAAACAAACAGTGATGTGGAATCAAAAATTTTACAGTTGTCAACAACAGAAATCGAGGGCAGATCTTTCAATGTGAACACCCATACTGGTTAAAACTGCCTAAGAGAAGACTTCTACTCACTCGTAGAAATTTCCTTGGACTTGGGCATTGGTGGCTAGACTAACTGACACATTTTTAGAAAATTTCAAATTTATACTTCAAGAAAGTACAGTCCCAAAGGTCACTGGTCTGGAATTTTTGAAGTCAAAATTGGAAGTCAAATTTTTAAAAGAAAAATTCCTTTAAAGCAGTTTGTGCAGCTATTCCCCCCATAGAGGAAGCATTTCCCAAAAAGTAGGCCTTTCCAGTAGCTGACCCAACAATTTCTTTCCTAAATAAGTCATTGACAGTTCCAAGAGATGGGGTACCAGTGTTTCGTGATCAAAAGTTTAAGGCTTCTTTTTCCTGAGTTGGTTTGGCCAAAGCGCATGGCACGTAATCCAGGCTTGAGTGGTTCTGACTCTTTTATGTGTCAATAATTGAGGTTTTCCTAAGGCCTAGGCAAGAGTTTTTGCCGAAGGTCCTTTTAACATTTCAGATAAATCAAAACTTTTTTTACCTTCTTTTTTGTCATGACTGTAAACAGACAAGAGAAGTGGCTTTACATTGTTTAGCTGTAGTTCAAGCTATAAAGGCATATCTGTCAGCAAAATTGTTTTTACATTGATCAACAAATTCCAATGCACTATTAATAATGTACACGTTCCTATAGAAATGGCTGTGTATATAAGTGGGTGCTGAAGCCACCACCGGCTGAAACCGTGTCAAGTCAGAGCAAGAGAATGTCACCAGCAAACCAAAGATACGTCACATATCTGATGAAGGGGTCCTAAGTGGCTCCAAAACATTTTAATCTGCTGTAATAATGTGATCGCTGATTAAAGCTTTGGACCTATTCCAGAGACCCTTGGTGGTGACATTCTCTTGCTCTGACTTTACAGTGGTCAGATGCATAAGCCAGGATGAATTACTGAAACCACTGTCTATTGATTAGAGATAGTTTGGATCCTATGGATGATTTTTGACATGTGTTTATAACAAGTTCTTTTATGAGCATTATACTATAATATTATAATGTGTTAGTGAGGATCTTACACTATGTTAGTGCTCTCTATTTTTATTTTATAGTGCAAACAAAGGATTTTCCACTTCGGAGAGCTGCAAGGTTGTGGATCCTAATTTGTATATAGCTTCTTGGACATTCTTTGACAGACATTTTAGAGTGGATTCTGGATAATATTTTTGACTGTACCATTGTATGAATTCCATTTTTAGCTCAGACATTTGTTGTTTTTTTTTGACTGCACAGGTTAATACACAGGTTAACCTCAGTCTGTAGTGTGAGACCTGATATTTCTTTTGAAGAAACTAAAAAATTCCACAATCCCTGGGTCTCTCAGTCTACTGCTGCTGCATGTGAGAGATAAACAGTGTTTAGATGTAGAACAGACTCAAACAGGTCTTCTGATGTGGGAGTGTTACAGCCTGAGTCAGGGCCCAGTCTTGATACTTCCTGGAGTGTAGGCCACAGATTGGACGTGAGTGAAGGTTATTTCCTTTTGATTATGGGAAAAGAGAGTTGCAGATCTTTAGTGCTGTTACTGATTTGTAACGAGGTGAACCCAGGAGAAAGCTCGGTAGCTCCTCTCACTATTTCTTTTTTTGCTCTAGAATAGGTTATTTAACTTTGTATTGGCACTGCACTGGGGAACATAGCCCAATGCAGTCCAATGCTGCTGTAAACATGCCCTTAGAATCCCAAATCACTTGTAAAGACACTCCTGCACTGTTCTAAAAAGAGATTTAAAATACTTTGGGGTTGATTTACTAAAAGTGGAGAGTGCAAAAGCTGGGGCAGCTGTGCATGGTAGCCAATCAGCTTCTAACTTCAGCTCATTCAATTAGGCTTTGCCAAATAAAACCTGTAACCTGACTGGTTTCCATTAGGGCTGAAACAACTAATCGATAAAATCGATAATAATCGATAATTACAATCGTTGTCAACGATTGTCATTATCGATTAGTTGATCCTATGATTAGTTGTGCTGCATCTCTCCCTGCCTGTCTCCTCTGAAGCCGTCGGCTGCATTCACTGTCTCAGACTCACAGCTCGGCACTTCCGTGACCTCTCCCTCCCCCCTCCTTTCCTCTCTGCCTTTCCTCCCCGCCTTCTTGTGACGTCAGTGAGGGAGTCAACACAACACTGCTGGGTCCTGAAACTCCCCCTCCCCTTCCCCTGTGATCGGCAGTGTTCTCTTGCAGCGAGAAAAGATTAAAAGGTAAGAAGCTTTTTGCCTGCCCCTCCTCCTCCTTGAATCCCGAGCTCTGCTCTCCTGACCTCACCATGCTCTGTGTGCACTGTAATCTTCAGTGGCTGCAGAGTTTGAATGTTGTATGTAGTGCTTCTGCTGAAAACGGGGTGAGTGGAGAGGGGGGTGTGAAGGTAAATAAAGTTCAGAATTCCAGCTGATGCACATCTCCAACAGACCATTTCTATAAGCCACCCCTGAGGTCCCATTCACACTAAGCAGAGCAGGAATGCATGTTACTGATCATATTATATATATATATATATATATATATATACATATTTTTTTTTTTTTTAAGCTTGTTTTTTACACATAGGGCATCCCATTCACTTGAATGGGATGCCCTACCTTTTGACAAACACACCATAGAAGGTCTAGAACATTTTCAGGTATGCGGCTTTGCAAGTTTGCCACATGACAAAACGTGGGTCTGCCAACTTTTTTTAGAGTGCCATTGAAAATGAATGGCACCACAATCACTATGCGATTTTGCAGTACATTTTTAAAATGCGTGAGAAAACATGCATTTCCCATGCACTTTGTCACATGTTCAGGAAATGCAGAGTGTTAATGCAGCCCAAGGACTCTCTTACATGGGTGGCTGAGCCATGGATTTACCGCCACCCCTGGCTATGCATCCGAATCCTAACAATGCAGTCACATAGGGCTCTACACATGCTGTGGCTGAAATGTTTTACTACACAGCTGCAGCATTTTTAATGCATGCTGCAGAGTTGGACATGTAGCACCACCTATCAAGCTGGGTTCACACTGTTGTGTGGAGCGGCTCACAACAGGGGATCTAGTGCGTCCCTGTTCTCCATTTCAGGAATGAATCAGGCCCAAATTCTTGGCTCAATTCAGACCTGAAACAGACCAGAAAACGCACAGGACTTTCCTGCAAACCGCTCTGCAGCCGCCCCAGAGCTTTGTGAACTGGCTCCATTAAGAGCCAGTCACACTCTCCTGACGTACGAATTGGATGCAGAAAAAACCCACGTCCAATTCGCATCAGTGTGAACCCAGCCTTACCCCCCGCCCCCTTTTCAGTTAAAAGGGGCTGATCTGCAACTGCAAGCCAAACACCTGACTCAGTTGCAGCATGGTCTCGCAATGTAAAATTACCATTCAGCGATTTTAAAAAAGTATAACAAAATACAAGTGCCAGGAAGTAGAGTTAGCAAGGGTAGGATTTCTGTCATGGCTGCAGCATGATGGGGCACTGTTTACACTGGTGTTGCCAGGGGGCAATAAATGAACGAAAAAGGCATATTGAGTTTTTTTATGATTTTATCCAATTAATCGATTAATCGAAAAAATAATCGGCAACTAATCGATTATGAAAATAATCATTAGTTGCAGCCCTAGTTTCCATGCAGAGCTGCACCAGATTTTGCACTCTCCAATTTTAGTAAATCAATTCCTTTGTGTTTCTAGGAAGAGTTGTGACATCCTCCTCTAAAGTTTTTTTTTTTTCTTTCTTTTAATGTTGCAATTCAATATGAAGATGGTTGCCCTATTGTAATAGGTTGACCTTGCTTTATAGTGTGTTTTAATAAAAATACAAAATGTATTGGTTTATTGCATGTGATACATCCAAACAAATACAGTTTCTCTATATTACAATTGTATACAGTAATACAGAGAAAAGAAAATATTTGTGTTAATTTCAGCTTGACCAAATATTAGGTTTTTTGTTTGGGACAGATTTGTTTACTGAATATATTAGCCTTTTGCACTGATATTGGTGAATCATGAATAAAATGCTTCATAATTTTCCGCAGGGAATTATGTACCTCAGTGATTGACATGTTTAATAATAATAGGTCACAATAAATGCCACAGTAAATTTACCACAATGAGCAATGCTTATGGCACTATAAAGTAGACCTGAAAACTGATAAAAGTGAAAAAAAAAATAGAAAAAATATTCTTTTTAAAATGTAAGTTTAACTAAATTAAAGAAGAAATATTTGTCAGGGCTATACATTTATAGATGTTTTGTAGGCAAAGATTTAACTTTTTTTGATAAACATTTTTTTTTGTAAGTGAATGTCTCTCTCTTCACTAGTTTATTATTAGCACTGTTTTGCTTGGTTAAATCCAAATGTATTTTGTCCAGGAAGTAAGGCATATTTATTAAGGTAGAATTAATGCAACAGTAATGTAATAAACACTCAATGACGCCATATACATCCTAGAGCCTTAGCTATGCAATAAAGAACAGCATAAAGGTGGGCATCTAACGCAGCACCGGGACGCAGGCATATAGCTGAAATATATCTCTTGTTAAAAGTTCACTGCTGTGGCTTAATCCAATAAATTCTTTAATACCTTCAAACACAAATATCCGTAATGCAATTTGTCTATATAAAAACAACACTAAATCTATCTTGGTTAAGGCATAAAAAGCAACATTACAGGTTAAAGGGACAATGATTTGTGTATTTTGTGTACTATCAGCATATATTATGTATTAGTTTTAAAAAGTAATAAAATAATTCACATAGCCTCTTTAGTAGTACCACAACAAGTCATGTTCACAAGCTGTGTTAAAGGAATGGGATATTTAAATGAAACATTGCATACATACACTGTTAGAAACTGCAGTATATGCTCTTGTTGAGAAAATATTTGTTTTACAAAAACATCTGACAAAAACAATAATGGTTATACATATATATATATATATATATATATATATATATATATATATATATATATATATACAGTATCTCAAAAAAGTGCGTACACCCTTCACATTTTTGTAAATATTTTATTATATCTTTTCATGTGAAAACACTGAAGAAATGACACTTTGCTACAATGTAAAGTAGTAAGTGTAAGTGTAGTACAGTGTAAATTTGCTGTCCCCTCAAAATAACTCAACGCAGCCATTAATGTCTAAACCACTGGCAACAAAAGGGAGTATACCACTAAGTAACAGTGTTTAAATTGGGCCCAATTAGCCATTTTCCCTCCCCGGTGTCATGTGACTCATTAGTGTTACAAGGTTTCAGGTGTGAATGGAGAGCAGGTGTGTTAAATTTGGTGTTATCACTTTCACTCTCTCATACTGGTCACTGTAAGTTCAACACTGCACCTCATGGCAAAGAACTCTCTGAGGATCTGAAAAAAAAGAATTGTTGCTCTACATAAAGATGGCCTAGGCTATCAGAAGCTTGTCAAGACCCTGAAACTGAGCTGCAGCACGGTGGCCAAGACCATACAGCGGTTTAACAGGACAGGTTCCATTCAGAACAGGGCTCGCCATGGTCGATTAAAGAAGTTGAGTGCACGTGCTCAGTGTCATATCAGAGGTTGTCTTTGGGAAATAGACGTATGATTGCTGCTAGCATTGTTGCTGAGGTTGAAGGGGTGGGGGGGTCAGCCTGTCAGTGCTCAGACCATACACCGCACATTGCATCAAATTGTGACTAAGGACATGGATTACTGGAACCATGTCCTGTGGTCTGATGAGACCAAGATAAACTTATTTGGTTCAGATGGTGTCAAGCGTGTGTGGCAGCAACCAGGTGAGGAGTACAAAGACAAATGTGTCTTGTCTACAGTCAAGTATAGTGGTGGAAGTGTCATAGTCTGAGGCTGCACGAGTGCTGCCAGTACTGGGGAGCTACAGTTCATTGAGGGAACAATGAATGCCAACATGTACGGTGTCATACTGAAGCAGAGCATGATCCCCTCCCTTCAGAGACTGGGCTACAGGGCAGTATTCCAACCTAATAACAATTCCAAACACACCTCCAAGATGACCACTGCCTTGCTCCAGCATGTCTTCAGAGCTAAACCCTATTGAGAATCTGTGGGGCATCCTCAAATGAAAGGTGGAGGTGTTGCCAGCAGTTTTAGACATTAATGGCTGTTTGTTGAGGTATTTTGAGGGGACAGCAAATTTACACTGTTATACAAGCTGTACACTCACTACTTTACATTGTAGCAAAGTGTAATTTCTTCAGTGTTATCACATGAAAAGATATAATAAAATATTTACAAAAATGTTAGGGATGTACTCACTTTTGTGAGATACTGTGTATGTATATATATATATATATATATATAGCCTCTAGATATGAGAGAAAAAAATGCAGATATATGATTTTCACCCTTATTTTATGGAGAGTGGCATTTGTGGAATTTGTTTCTACATGTTCCTGCATAGAAGTTGAAATTAGACACCAGTAATAATTGGTTCCTCACAGAATATAGCACATTCCGTTTTATTAAATCGTTAAAAAAGATTCAGACAAATTGCCTTGAATAGGCAACCACTGGACTGGTGTATAATCATGCCCCTTAGAATTTCCCACCGCTCCATTCCTCAATTTGAACTGTTGAAAATACCTGGTTCTTCTGAGAATAGGGGAGCCTGGGACCTCTCCCCAGCGTGCATTTCTTGGACTTAAAGGGGTCAATCAAAAGCCAATGTCATAGTCCAGATAAGCAATAGATCTTGGTCCAGGTATCAACGTATGGTGTTATAAGTATACCTTACTATTAAAACATTTATAAGCAATGTTCTCTTCACCGTCTCTTGTTGATTTTTTATGACTTTCACAAGTCTGAATTGATTTTATAGCTGCAATTACTATCTAAAGTCTTGGAGTCGTTCCCCCGGGTCTCTCTCCCAGATCTTTCATGTGGTGGACGAATAAGGGGCTCATACGAATAGCGGACTTTTGCGATCATAGGGGTATTCTGACAAGACAAGACAGACACTGATTGAGAAAAACGCCTTACCTATGTCTGAATTTGATCGCTTTAACCAAATTGTGCCCTACCTACGCACTTTATCCCAGCTTTCTGATATCACGACTATGACTCCCATGGAATATCTCTGTCGGAAATAGCTTCACGGCTATATCTCCGTACTGTATATCCTATTGTCTGATTCTTCTGTGAAGTTGTCGTATATGGTTCAGTGGGAGGCCGACATACATGATAGCATTGAGCTGGTCGACTGGCAACTTATGGCTCAGGACGCCTCCAGATCGCTAATTAATACCTCAATTATTGAAGCGAACTACAAAGTATTGCTGTGCTGGTATATGGTACCGATGCAAATTTTTCTAAATATGTACCTGGAGCATTTTCCTTGTGCTTCCGTGGCTGCAGTCAGGAAGGAACTATGTTCCACATCTGGTGGCAATGCCCTAAGGCACGCCGCTATTGGATGAGGCTGTATAATTTTATATACACCCTTACGCAAATTAACCTGACTAAATCCCCACAACAGGCTTTGTTAGGTCTAAAGGTGGCTGCCGCCACGGGGCACAGAGAAGGCTTATTACATTTATTTTTACGACTGCGAAAATAACGCTAGCACGATCTTGGAGATCTCCTGTCCTGCCGTTCGAGCAGCTCCGACAAAAACTTACCTGGATTATGCTCAATGAACGTATGTTGGCTATGCTGAATGATAAAATTAAACTGTTTGATAAAGTATGGGAGCCGTGGCTCCGCTGTCTTACTGGTAGCAATTAGCGGAGCCTGGGGAGCCGGGATTTTGGGGACGTGGGGTGCTGGGCGGGGTCCTACTTCTCTTCCTACTACTTTTTCTCTTACTTCTCTCTCGCTATTCTACTTTGCTCCTATCTCTTTGACTTCAGGGATATGTACCGTTAGCCCAATTGAGTATTCTCACATACGAAACCTACATGTGATTACATTAGCAGCACTGGAGCTGGGACACGGCAATGGGCTGCATGGGGGGCTGATATTGCGGGGTTTTTTTCTTTTTTTTTTTCTTTTTTTTTCCTTTTTTATTACTTCCAACATTTTTAGCCCCTATTGCTCATTGTAATTTGTTGCCTGCATTTCCAATGCTTGTTCTTGCTTGATATTGTTCTGTTTCATGTTAAACTGTTTAACCACTTGCCGACCGCCGCACGACTATCTATGTCGGCGGTCAGCCCCTCACAGGCAAAGCGACGTAGGTCTACGACGCTAGCCTGTGAGGGTCTAGGGAGCGAGCGCGCCGCCGGAGGCGCGCTCCCGCTCCCGCGTGGTCACGGACCCCCCCGCGCGTGTGACCGGCGGACCCGATGTCCGCCGGTCACTCTGTGATCCTCGGGGGAGAGGGAGAAAGTCAGGTGGCTTGTGTAAACAAGCTGCCTGTCATTCTCCCCTGTGTATGAAGGATGATCATACGGTTCTACTATGTAGAACCGTTGATCACTGTTCATACATCTGAAGCCACAGCCAATCACAGTAGAAAGCATGCCCCTAGGGACACACATAGCCCCTCCCTTTCAAAAAAGTTAACTCCTTCACTGCCAGTGTATTTTTACAGTAACAGTGCATATGTATAGCACTGATTACTGTAGAAATGTCACTGGTAACCCCAAAAGTGTCAAAAATGTCAGTCAAGGGTCCGATCTGTCCGCCGCAATGTCGCAGTACCGCAAAAAAAATCGCAGATCGCCGCCATTACGCGTTAAAAAAAAAAACACCAAAAATGACAAAAATCTTTCCCTTTGTTAGTAAACGCGATAATTTTTGTGCAAACCAATCAAAATACGCTTTTTGCTATTTTTTTTACCAAACATAGGTAGCATAAAACAAATTGGCCGAAAATGTTAAAAAATTTTGATTTTTACATTTTTTTTGGGGGGAATTTCTTATAAAAAATGTGAAAAATATTGCTATTTTTGCAAAATTTACGCTCTTTTTTTGTTTATAGCGCATGATCAAAAAATCGCACAGGTGATCAAATACCAACAAAAGAAAGCTCTGTTTGTGGGAAAAAAGGACGCCAAATTAGTTTAGATACAGCGTTGCACGACCGCGCAATTGTCCGTTAAAGTCACGCAGTGCCGAATCGCAAAATACCCCCTGGTCAGGAAGGGGGTAAAATCTTCCGGGGCTTAAGTGGTTAAAAACTTCTCACTCTCCCCAGGCTGCAGTGCATAAAGGCTGCTTACGCTGCTTGTGTCTATTTTCTACTTTTTTATTCCGTAATTGCAGTAGGACAATTGTGACTGTTATGCCTATGTTAACGGTATTACTTTCTGTACCTTTGATGTTCTTTTTTCATGAAACTATCAATAAAAATCATTGCAAATAATAAAGTCTTGGAGTCCAAAAAAATAAAGTTAACCATTATCTCCATTGCTCCGCTGTCTATCTAAACATAATTGAAAGGCTTGGTTGAAATTACCTTTTCCTATGCAGAGCAGCAAAATAACTATTGAACTATCTTGTTTCTCTTTTAATCGACAGCTTCATCAAATCTTCCTCGTTCCCAGCAATTAGAATGGCATCAAACATGTATATGAGGTAAAAGAAACAGAAAAGCGCCTCTAAGTGCAGTATTTATTTAGTAAATGGTCAAACAGTCAAATGAACACTCTCGTAAAGGTTAAAAGGCTTTTCTTTAGGATAAACACCCAATTAAGTCCTCAATGCCCCCAGTCCGAGGGTGCACTAGCAACGGTGACCACGGTGGACAGGGAGATGCCAGCAAGTCTGGGTCATTCCGGGTACAGCTAGATGGAAACCAGCTTGGAGCGCGGCGCCGCTAGGTGTGTGACCTCACCAGGGCGAAGGGAGAAACTACAACTCGTTTCAGAGCATGCGTGAAGCTCATACAGAGCATGCACACTCCTTTAAAGATGAGCCGTTTAACCTTTACCCTGATGTGAGCGTTCATTTTACTGCTTGCCCTTTTTACTAAATAAATACTGCACTCAGAGGTGCTTTTTTGTTTCTTTTAGATGTTTTTTCTCCAGAGCTGGCTTCACTCCTGAGAAGATCTTTGTCCTTAGTGTGTGCTTTTCATTAGATATCTTCATACTGACAGGTGTTATTTACCTCTCCATTGGCTCCTCTATTTTTATGGACTTATTGGACTAACTCCTTTTTAATTTACATGCCTTCTATGTATGTAGCCTGTGCGTGGGCATTTTACTCCTTTAAGGCCCCATGCAGACTAGACGTTATCAAAACACCAGTTGAAAGCTGTAGCTGTAGAAGGAGTTTTTCAGCTTTTTTGCAGTAGGCGTTTTTCAGTGTTTTTCAGCGTTTTTTTTAGCTTTCTTCAGCTGTAGCATTTTTAGGCAAAACTATACTCCCACAGAAGCTTATGGCTAAAAAACATTGATAAACACAGAATAGCCAACCCACATTTTTCTGTGTTTTTTTGGTGTTTTCCAGCCCTTTTAAGCTTTAATCAGAGTTAGAGCATTTTTTAGAGCTGAAAAACGCCTCTTAAAACCCGCTAGTTCTGGGGGTTTTTTCCAGCCCCACCAAAAACTGCTGATAACAGCCTATGTGTGCATGGACACATAGGATAACATGCTGGGGAGTTAACTGGCTGCAGAAAAAAACATCTAATGCCTAAAATAGCTGCTGAAAAAACATCCAGTGTGCATGAGGCCTAGGAATAACTACATGTATGTGCTTACTGAAGATACACTAAACATTCCATTTAAGGACTTTTACCACAAAGATCCCTTACAAAGCACAAGGTAAAATCAATTATTGCCTTTTCCAATGAACTAGTTTTAGTCGTATCTATCCACTCTGCTGTCTTGGGAGGCAATGTACAGTATAAGTTATGACTTTGATGAAGCCGGGAGCGGACTACCATTATCTGATATTCTAGACTTACTTTCTGCTCCTTCAGACTGTCTCTGTACTCCTATAGTGTTGGTCTCAGGTTTAATGCATTAGACTCCTGAGACTGGAAGAAAGGCTTTGTGGGAATTGTAGTCTTCTATAAGGATATTACTGTATTGCTGAACTGTTTAGGAACTGTAATTCCCAGCAAGACTTGGGCTCCAGGAGATGTTTGTGGCAGAGACTATAAAAGGATCTGCTGAACAGGCCCATGCTCTCTTGCTTCCCGAGATCCATCATTTATGCATCAGTCTGCCACAGAAGGAGAAGACTGCGGCCTACTGCACACCACCCAGTTGCCTGCAGACTCATGCCAGGCGGGACGGATGACCATCGCTGTATTGCGGACATCCCTGCAGCATCACTGATTGAGTGGAGTCAGCGGAACTCACTGAAACAGCAGAGCGCAGGCATCTCAGTGTCTCACAGCATCGAGAGTTGCCACTGCCTGTTCTTCCAGGACTCATACTGAAGGACATCAGGATTGGTGAGAGAGCACCTGCTCAGAGTGCAGCTACCAGTTACTACAGTTTCTGTAGACACTGATCACAGACACATGCATTGCATGTTACATACTGTGTCACACTGCACTGGGAATCATATGTCTTTGAGTTCCAACTGCCAGTGAAGATCTTAGCAAGGCTTTGCAAATAGAACATGGCTATATCATTGCTTTTAAAGGGGACATGCTACTGGTATCTAGATTACCTCATCTCCCATTAGGATACAGGTATTATAGGCCGGCCCGGTGTTCCCCTTTAGTAAAAGCGCTTCTTAGAGCAACTTATAGCTTTCTGAGAGATTAATTTACATACTGTAAGCAAATGGGTATATTTGGTGTATTTACTTGTTATGATAACTTGTTTTCACTGTTTCTTAGTGTTGGTTCAACTGAGCCCTGGCTGTTTATCCTGGGCCTAGTTGACAAATACTCTTGTCAAGCCTTGTTCTTAAGTAAAGCTAAGCTAAAGAGTCAAACCCTATTTGCATTGTGTCAGTGTGTTTTTTAAAGGTGTACACAATATGTCTTAACCTAGAGTATCAGGAGGGCTGGTCGGTTCACAGGGTCAAAGCAGCACAGAAGAACACACACTTACCAGCTACCACCAAGGGGGTATTGCTACATCATTAAAATACACAAGCCTTTACAACCCAACAATGTAGCAATCCAAAATGAAATCCATAGAAAATCCAGCATCTAATAAAGACTCCTTTCTTTACAAAATGGACATCGGAGCACATAAATGAAAACCCAGTTTTAATCACATCAATCATTCTACTGACTTGTCAGTCACACTCACTAGAATGGTCATATCTTATCACCATGTCCCACCCCAGGGGGTAAAATCAACAGCTGCACCATGGGAAACAATGGGGAAACTAAAAATGATACATTGGAATACTATTAAAAGTACTAACAAAACTAGTTTTAAAATGAAAAGCAGCATGCAAACTGTCTTTACCTAGAACATACTGTAACCCAGAAATAATAATTCCCAGTTTTCATTATAGCTATAGCTATTACATTTGCCTAATTTATCTTAAAAAATTAATGTTTTCATGTATTTCTGGCAGACAGTTTCAAGACGAAACCTATATTTTATATGCTAAATCATACAGTAGTATGATTAAATGATTACCTAGCTGCATAGTGTTTCTGTGTTCATTTTTATCTTTGAGAAAATTGGCAATTTAAAATTCAAAATAAAACATTTTACACAATTTTAGTCTACGTCAAAAAATATGATCTATTTCCACATTGTTCATAACCACCTGCAGTGGATGCACTTTTCATTCTTTAGGGAGACAATGAAAAAAGTGAACTAATTAAGCAGAGCAGATGATGGATTGTATTCTAGAGAGATCTGACAACTATTTCTACAAAGTCTTTTTTATTAAGTCAGGGCAGGAAAGTGTCAGGAGAATAACTTCTGAGTCAAGCTGGACCAGTGGACCTCAAAAGAATTATGTGATAATAAAAAGAAAATAAGCTGAACTTATCAAATATAGTAAATAAACAACACCCCTTCTCTTAATTCTTCTTTTCTTCCTTTTATTTATATAAATTTCTAAGAAGCATTGCTGCCAGTGGTAAATGATTTGTCTTAAAGTGGTTGTAAACCCTTAGGCCTCATGCACACTGGACGTTATAAAAACACCAGAAGATTTAACTGTAAAATGCCACATTAAAAATGCAAGTTTTGCTGCATTTTGCAGTGTTTTTGCATTATCTTTTTTAGCGTTTTTTAGCATTTGCGTTTTTCAGCAAAACTATGCTCCTACAAAAGCTTATGGTTCAGAAAACACTCATAAATGCAGAATAGCCAAGTTTTTTAGCGTTTTTCAGATTTACAGTGTTTTTACCGCTAAAAAAACTCCTCTTCAAACCCACTAGTACTGGGGTTTTTTTTAAGCCAGAAAACGCCCCTGATGATAAAAGACTATGTGTGCATAGACACATAAGGTAACCTGCTGGGGAGTTTACTGGCTGCAGAAAAAAACAAAGCCAAAAACAGCAGCTCTCTGTGTATCACCTGAGGTGACTGGCCTCAGGTGATACACAGAGATGAAACAAACCCTCGTACATAAATTGTACATGTTTATCTGCAGTCTTCTCTTTTCTACATCTGTTCAAAGTCCAGAATTTATAATGTTTATCTGAGCTGTCAGAAAACAGGGGGGGCAGAGAGCTGAATTTACACTCTGCAGAGCTCAGTGGGGAAAGCTCTGAGAGCTGATTGGAGGGAAGGAACACACTCCCCTTCACACAGCACACAGGAACAGAGCTGAGGCAATCAATCACAAGCTATGGTGAAGATCCCTCCCTTGTCATCTTCTTTCTCTTAGTGTCAGGAAAACATGTGGTGCAACTGTGCATAGAAACCAACCAGCTTCCAGGTTTTATTGTCAAATCTTAATTGAACAAGCTGAAGTTAGAAGCTAAGTTGGCTACCATGCACAGCTGCATCAGATTTTGCACTCTCCAGTTTTAGTAAATCAACCCCAATGCTCTTGATTGGGACAAGTACACACTATAGAGGGATATGCTTTGTTCGTTTTCATGTCTGAAGTTTACAATTACTTTAACTACTGTAAGGGTCACATTTGCTGAATAGCGTAGTTTGTATGTAAATGTAGAGAAAATCGAAAATAAATGAGGAAATTATCATAGGTATTAACAACATACAATTACCAGAATGCTATAGTGGGCCTTTAACCACTTCTGGAACGGAAGACTTTCCCCCTTAATGATCAGGCCATATTTTGCAATTCGGCACTGCATTACTTTAATGGACAATTGCGCGGTCGTGCAATGCTGTACCTAAATAAAATTGATGTCCTTTTTTTCCCACAAATAGAGCTTTCTTTTGGTGGTATTTGATCACCTGTGCGATTTTTATTTTTTGCGCTATTAACTAGCGACAATTCTGAAAAAAAAAAACAATATTTTTCACATTCTGCTATATGACATTCTCAAAAAAAATTGAAAAATCTAAATTTTTTAACATTTTAGGCTAATTTGTTTTCTGCTACATATTTTTGGTAAAAAAATGGCAATAATCGTATTTTGTTTGCGCAAAAGTTATCGTGTCTACTAACTACGGCAAAGATTTATGTAATTTTTATTGTTTTTTTTTTTTTTACTAGTAATGGCGGTGATCTGCGATTTTTTTTAGCAGGATTGCGACACTGCGGTGGACAGATTGGACCCCTAACTGACATTTTTGACACTTTTGAGGGGACCAGTGACATTACTACAGTAATCAGTGGTAAAAATATGCACTGTTACTGTAATAATGACACTGGCAGGGAAGTGTTTAACATTGTGGGTGATCAATGAGTTAAATGTGAGCCTAGGGGAGTGATTCTAACTGTGGGGGGGGGGGGGGGCATGGCTTGTGAAATGATCATAGAGACCTGTGATCCCATATAGAAGGATCACAGGGGCTCTGTGATCATTCCAGGGAGAAGAACGGTCAGCTGTGTTTACAACAGCTGACCGTTCTTCTCTCTCAGCGGGGAGCGATCGCAGGGGTCAGGCAGCAATTGGAGCCGCCTGACCCGTGCATCGGCTTCCCCGCTGCTGAGTGGGGGCAGGAGTGTCGCCCCCTAGCTGCCTGCGTGCAACCGATGTAGGTGTACGTCAATTCACGCAGCAGAGCCACATTGCCGCAGTAAAAAGGCGGTGGCCGGTCGGAACCGGTTAAGTTGAAGCAGTGTTGACATTTTTCTGGCATCAAGTTTAGATATTTCATTTTATGCTATCATCAATTAATTTTGGTCATTGGGTGGGCCCACAGGTCAATACACCCTGGTCTTTATAGCTATTTATATATCTAGATATACTAACTTGCCCTCTGGCATCAAAGGGTTTAACAACTTTAAAAAGTGGCCCAATATCCCTGGCATAAAGTTGATTAGCATTTAATAATATAATGTAATTTTCCCCTTGTTCCCTTGCATCTAACTTGTTCATACTGGTTTAAAAAAGTACTTGGAAAAAGGAAAAAGAGATGTTGGACTTTGTAGGTTCTTGTTAAACAGAGCCCTAAATCAAGATCAGTTAAAACAATAATGTTTATTGAATCTCACAAATAAGGATAAAACCATTGATACATCCATAGAGAGTAGATGAGAATGCTTTTTGGTTACATTGCTGTTTCCACGCTTTTATTTCAACATGTTTCGCCATACAGGCTTCTTCAGGAATAGGCGTGGTATAGTAACTACTAAATTAAACAACATATATCAGAAGAATGCACATATAAAACATAATACAATACATATGTGTTATTAAATTAATTGTGCTAAAAATAACAGTATAACAAAGGTAAAGCTACACCCTACCATCCAGCAAACGTTCCCAAGCATGGCTTACTACGTCAAAAGTAATGGGTTGATGAAACCATAAAAGCAAGTTCAGAGTTGCCTTTATGGTTTCATTACCCCATTACTATTGAGGTAGGAAGCCATGCTTGGGAACTTTTGATGGATGGTGGGGTGTATCTTTACCTTTGTTGTAATGTTATTTTTAGCACAATTAATTTAATAACACAGCTGTGATTTCTTATGTATTATATGTGCATTCTACTGATATATGTTTTTTTCATTAAGTAATTACTATACCACGCCTTTTCCTGAAAAAGCCTGTATGGTGAAACATGTTGAAATAAAAGCGTGGAAACAGCAATGTAATCAAAAAGCATTGCCATCTACTCTGTATGGATGATGATATTTGGATGTATCAATGTTTTTATCCTTATTTGAGAGATTCAATACATTTTATTATTTTAAATTATCTTGATATATGGTTCTGTTTAACAAGCACCTACAAAGTCCTGCATCTCTTTTCCCTTGTTCCAAGTACTTATTTCAATGTGATGTTGGTGCCATATGCTGATTCTTGAATAATTCTAGGTTTTCCACATAACTCAGCAGACTGGTTAAAAAAATGTACCCATACCCATATGCCCAGGCATCTCATGGTCACAAATCTCTCCGTCTGTCCTTGTGCGTTTGTGCTCTGTCACATGTACCCCCTGGTGGAGAGTACAAGCTGCAGTACCAGCACATATTTTACAGCAATGGTCCACCATTATCACTCATTAGCAATGATGTTCAGCTGCTTCTGGAGCAAGTGCATCTAGACAGGTAGTGACTTAAAGAGGTTCAAGGAGATCAGAAGAAGCAATGAGCTGTAAAAAAGTTTGAAAAGCATGATATCTGATTTTTATTATAAAAAACATTGTTTGTTATACAGTGCTTTAGCAAACTAAATGTCATCCTAATGTGGTTTAGGCCTATCTAAATTGAGCACTTTACCGGAAGGTTTATCCCCCTTTCTGACCAGGCCATTTTTTGTCAAATAGCACTGCGGTAATTTAACTGACAATTGCGCGATTGTACGACGCTGTACTTAAACAAAATGTATGTCCTTTTCTTCCTACAAATATAGCTATATTTTGATGGCATTGGATCACCTCTGTGTTTTTTAAATTTTTGCTCTAGGAATGACAGATAATTTTGAAAAAAAAACCCCCAATATTTTTTACTTTCTGCTCTAAAACAAAACCAATAAAAAAAAATGTAAAAAAATATAATTTCTTCATCAATTTAGAACAATATGTATTCTGCTACATAAAAAAATCCCAATATGCGTATATTGATTGGTTTGCACAAAAGTTATGGCGTCTACAAACTATGGGATATTTTTATTTATTTTTTAATTTCATTTTTTTTTTTACTAGTAATGACGGCGATCAGCGACTTATTTCGGGACTGCGACATTGCGATGGACAAATCGGACACCTAACTGACACTTTCGACACTTTATTGAGGACCAGTGACATTATTACAGTGATCACTGTACTAGTTTAGCTGGCAGGAAAGGGGGTTAACATCAGGGGCCATCAAAGGGTAAATGTGTGCCTAGGGAGTGATTACTAACTGTGGGGGAGGTGCTTTTACTAGTGGAAGACATGGATCAAAAGCACAGAATGTATGTCTTCTGTACCCACAGAACAGAAAACAGCCTTCTTTACATAGGCAGACTGGTATTCTGTCTGTGTATTGAACGATCAGCGGGTGCTGGCGGACATCGGGTCCTTGGGACCTGCTGATCAGCTCCTGCTGTTTAACATCACAGCGGGAGCAAGCTGTCAGGGGCGCCCCAAACCTGGAAGTGCAGAATCACATATACTGTATATGTGTGATTCTGCACAGCGCGGCCGCCCTGTAGCACTAAATCTGCTATGGGGCAGTCGGCAAAAGATTTTTAACAGAATTATAAATGAAAAAAAACAGACATGGCTGCCAAAGACTTTTATTTTGTGATGGGATACCACTGTATGCCCCTGCCTTTTTCACTAGGTTATTAAAAAAAGTGAGTTTATCTATGCATCACAATTAGTGTACTTCTGCAGTGATTAATGCTGTTGTGTCAGCTCATTTCCTAAAGGTTTGTTTCACTTCCACTGAAATGACTCACAAACCAGATGTTATGTTTCCTTGTGCTTATAAATAAGAGTTTACCTGTGAATACTGCAGTCAGTCTGCAGAAAAGCATGTGTCTAAATTAATTACTTTGTTTGCCTTAACATAATGCATCTGTTAAAAATCTATTTCATTTTTTTATGTTGAAAATAATGT
The DNA here is from genome assembly GCF_965119305.1 of Pelophylax lessonae. Classification (NCBI taxonomy): domain Eukaryota; kingdom Metazoa; phylum Chordata; class Amphibia; order Anura; family Ranidae; genus Pelophylax; species Pelophylax lessonae. Next base: position 158,719,931 of record NC_138772.1, read on the forward strand.
TGTTAGCTGGCAAACACAAAGTTCTTACAGCACTAAGCCCTTACAAGCAGATAACAGACTTGACATGAAACAGTATTACAGTCTGCTGTAGGAATTAACCGCAAGATTGGGATTTTACAGGGGCATTGGCCAGTATGTCAACTCCAAGACTGGTTGTAACTGACCTGATTTTCTCTAGAAATACAAGCAACCAGAGAATCTCTAAGGGGGAATAAATAGTTAAAAGGTTACCTAATAATCAGAATTGAGCCCTTATGTGTATTGAGTGCCTGTAGAATTGGCTGTAGAGATTTCCAAACATGCTTAATATTCTGTGTCACTAATTAATGAATATTACATTGGAAAGTGGTCATTAGGATTTTAACGTAGAACCTTAAGAAATATATCTTACACCACTTAAAGAGGTTGTAAACCTAAAAAAACAAAAAAACAAAAAGAGATCTTGTTCCCTTATAGCAGGTTAAACAGCATAGTGCTTGTGCTATCTAATCTGTCCCTTTCTATACTTTAAAAAACCTGGATGATCCTGCCTTTTCCTGTGTCCCCCTTAGTGTACTGACCATGGTAATAATGGCTGCTGATCCATGATACCGTGGTCAGGCTATGTGCCTCTGTAATCCCGCTGCTTTCCTCTCTCCACTCTCTCCTCCTCCCTCCCTGCCAGTCAGCTCATGTGTGTGTGTAAACTGTCTCCTCCACCCCCTCCTACTGCTATTAGTAGCTGGCTGTAAAGTTAAAGAAATATTACTTCCAGCCCCTCTGTTCTACCCAGCCATAGTACACTGTGTACATGTTTGTATAAAATTCTGCCTCTAAATACCCTATTTCATTTTATTTCTGGCCGGTCACGTGACCTCTGGCCACTCTCCTCCCCTGATCTAAGGGCTACAGGAGGGGCTGAGGAGACAGCACAGCAGTCACGTGACCACCCCGCTGATGTCAGGGGGGATCTCAGCTCCTCCAACTGTAGACCTTAGATCAGGGGTGGGGAGCGTCAAGAGGTCACTTGAACGGCCAGAAACTAACTGAAATAAGGTATTTAGAGGCATCATTTTTACAAAAATGTACACAGTATAGTATAAATTGGTAGAACGGAGGGGCTGCCAATAATCTTTCTTTGAGTTTACAAACACTTTACAGTAAGTAAAAGTGCATCTGCAATTAAAGTTTTTTTCTTGATAGCCCTGCAAAGTCCCAAAAAAACGTTTGCGCCCCCCCCCCCCCCCCCAATGAAGTTTGCCTAATGCAGTTTCCTGTGATGGTGTGGCAACAATGCCACGCTGTTCCTGAATTTAGAGTCAAGTTGCCACTCTTATGTAGGCTGTGCTGCATGCACTACAGTGGTATGAGAAGATGTTATATTGGGTGTGTCTATCACCATTGTCACTACTGATTCACAATCAAGAAGCTTGTCCAAGCCAAACCTGGTACTCACACTGTTTTCTGGATTTGAAGAATTACCTCTGTTACTCAAACCCTCCTGCTGTAGGATGCAGTGTTTTGGAGCAAGAGTTTGTATACAAAGATAAAGGAGGGTTAGCTTAGTCAGGCAAGGGAGGTAAAGAAAGTATTTGTTTACTTCTATAGGCTTGTGCATCGCATGGTAACTGGATTTTATACTTTTTAGATTGTCACACAGGGGTCTTTAGTTGTACTCTAAATTCTGTATCTAAAGCCGGCCATAGATGGATAGAAATTCAGCTGTTCAGCAGGAATGGGCCAAATTTTGGTCCATCTATGTACAGGCTGTGTCATGTACCTAATTGAGGCCAAGTTGACGAGAGGGCTTTCCTTAAACCTCTTGTCCTGTTTCCCCTGGGCATGATGACAGGGTACAACAGGGCACAGAGTGGAACCGGTACCTGTAAAAGATCCAGGCCAGGAGATCTGATACAGATGTGAAGCTGAAAATAGAGCAGCAAGTAAGCTGGTGGATAGCAGATTTAGGATCTCGGATGCGTGGTCAGACCGGCAGGAGTCAGCAACAAACGGATGGCAGGACTGCAGAATCAGGAACCAGGAGCAGAGTCAAGTCAGGCTAAGGTCAATATCCAGCAGGCACAGAAGGTACTGGACCAGCAGGCAGAATACAAGATCGGGGTCACAAGCCGGAGTCTGCAACAGGGGTTCAGGAACAAGCAGAATCAACAAGCCGGGTCTGGATACAGGAATACACGGGATCAGGTCACCAGCAGAAGGAGCTGACAACCACTCAGCAATGATCCAGAGTCCTGTATGGCTTTAAATAGGCTTCTGGTCTATGGTTGAGCCAATTTGGCTCGTTATGCACTGTTGTACCTTTTCTGAAAACTCAATAAAAAATTATTGAACATTAAATAGGCTTCTGGGTGCCAATATTCAGCAAACATGCAAGTTCACACACATAAACACGTGCAGCAAGATAATTCTCAAGTGTATGCGTATGTGCTCATGCAGGGTCCTAGTTCTATGCACATTTCTGTGCGCATGTGCATTCCTTGGAGCACAGGCTTGAGCATGAGTTTGAACACAGTTTTCCTGCCAGGCTGGATGTACTGAAGACAATCTAATGATCATCTTCAGTACAACCAGCCTGTCTTTTTTTTTTTCCGATCGATCACTGCCAATGGCTATAGATCATTGTATTCTGACAGCTGGGAAAATACAATACCCCAACGGGAGGGATTCCTCCATCAACACTAACTGTGTTGATGTGGGAATGAAGTAATTTCCTTTCCTTCAACCTGTAGTTGAAGGAAGGAAAATTGTATAATGTATGTATAAAAATAAATAATCGCGCTATGGTAAAAATTAAGTGAAAAAAAGAAAATAATTAGCAGCAGCTGTGCACCAAACGTGAATCACTTGTAAACATGAAAGAAATAAAACAGCACAATCCAAAACCATAGAGTTGCAGTTTATTGGCGCTATAAAAACATACTGTCAAAATGGTAGCAGTAAAACAGCATGTAAACAGCATTAAGGTTCCGCGAACGCCGTAACCACCATGTGTTCCGCAGCTACCGGAAGTGACTTTGTTACAACTTGATACCAGAAATTACGTCTAATTTCCGGTATCAAGTTGTAACAATGTCACTTCCGGTTGCCGTGGAACGCATGGTGATTACGATGTATGCAGAAGCTTATTGCTGTTTTACATGCTATATTACTGCTACCATTTTGTAAGTATGTTTTTATTGCACCAATAAACAACCCTACGGTACTTCACTATTGGCTCCTTCTCTTTGTTCCGCACTTGAGGATTACTGGAACATCTTAGAGACTACTCGGGAGTTCTTGATCCGTTCCTTGTGACCCATCAGTCCTCTTTAAATCAAGCCTGTTTGACACCCAGATGGAAAAGCTGGGGGCCCATTGTTTCTGGTAAGGAGGAACACAAATAAGGGTGTGTGTCACATCATGGAATTAATTTATGTGGAGCACTTTTAAGAAGATTGGAGCACAAGAGCACTTTACATTGAATATATCCCTTTATTTGGACTGTTTTATATATGTTTATATGATGCTAGCGCTGTTTTATTTCTTTCATGTATAATGTATGGCCTGCCTTAGGAAAGAGAACAATTATATAATATAATAAATATGTTCTCCTTCACTTCCCTCCCACCAACCATTAACCTATCATGCTAGACATTTTACTTTCCTTACTTTGGGAAGCAAGGTATACTCACCTAACTCCCTCATCCAGGTCCCCAAAGCAGCTCTGGGTGCGGGAGACAGCTGACCCAGCGCTGAATATCTACACAAGATTTTCAATCCACTGCTGTTCTCCTGATAGGTCTCCACCTTTGGACAGTTGATAGGAAGTACCCACTTCACGCAAACAGTGACAAAGGCACCCAAAGAAGGACCCCACAGGAAATAAACAGAAAATGAATGAGGGATTGGGCTAGTGGCATCATGCGACTGCAACTTTAGGTAAGTAAAATGGGCATTTATTTAGGATTTTTTTTGTCATACCAGTGATTAATTGGGGGAGTATGGTGGGAGTGATTGCTATTATCCTGATTCCTGGAGAGTGGAGTCAGATCTTAATGGGCTGTAAGTTCTTCTTTTATTCTCATGATGAATCCACAAGAGGGTGATTATGATGGTAAAAGGTAGCCTGACTCTGAATCTCTATTGCCTATACAGTAGTGAAGCCACAATGGTGAATTCAACTCTACCCCTCTACCTAAAACAACACAAGCCATTTGTCTCAAAGGTACTACATGACACAGGAGATGATAGGCTCAGTAAAATGTACCTAAAATTATAAATACAAAAAAAAGCATATTAGATACAACTATTGTAGGAGCCTGAACCTGTCTTGATATCAGTTTCTTATATGTCTGTGTACAGTATAACTCAGAATGAGGGAGTAAGGGTCTGGTTCTAAGCCAATTAGACTGAATTTGCATGTGTAGTCTGGTAGGGCTGTATAAATCACATTATTACAGCTCACCTGAGCATTCAGCTGTTTGCCTGGAGTATAGCTTTAAGCCATTTTTCACCTTCTCCACATTTGGTTTTAACTACTGAATTCATTATTAAAATTAAAAAGAGTGTAGAAAGGTAATAGGGTCAAATGTATTGCATTATGTACACTAGCCTGTTCTCACATATTCAATATTTCTTTAATATTTTAAGGTTAGTGTGGCTTTAAAGGTCACAGTATTACTACAAGGCAAAGAGCAATATGCTAAGTGTCATAAGCCATAGCATCTAATTAGAATGAACCTGTAATGCATCAAACTGAAATCAGATTCACTGCTATGAATGACAGCCTCTTGCACATCATCACTTGCTGGTAGTACTACCTTACTAAATAAACCCTTATGTTATATATTTATATTTTTTTTGCATTTTACTATCAGTGTATGTTGCGAATCTTCAAAGAATATATATATATATATATATATATATATATTTCTGCCAAAATGTACATATCAGTGATATTTCCAGTTCTGCTTTTTGACAGCTTCAGAACAGATTGCGAGAAATACCTTGAAGCCCAGATAGGTCAAAATAAATGTATCTATCAGATGACAGCTGATGAAATCTATGTTTATAATGTATAGGTGAGGTCTAGAGAGGATGTGTTCCCTTACTGCTTGAGGACAAACAACTGACACACCAGTAAATGTTAACACTTTCTTTAACAAACTAGATGCCTGATGAGGTGTCAGTAAGAGATACCACTGGGATATTGGAAGAAAAATATATAGATTTGCATGTTTTCCTCTTTAGCTTCTGTATGATATGTGGTTGCAAATCTCCATTTGATACATTTTCTTAGACACTGTTTGCTGCTGGGAAATAGAAGTTATGTATTACCCTCTTTCTAGTGCTAAGATTTACTAACTGTATTATCCCAGTGAAAAATAACAGTATTTTATCTTCGACTTTTCATATGTGAGTTTTATTTTACTGTTTCTATTTCACATTTAATCCATACCCCTGGCCATTCTCACATACTAGAATTATTTGGGACAAAAGAACGTTATTTAACATTTTCCTGCAGCAGAACTTGTTGAAATCTGGTCATGCATTTCTATATATCAGGGTGCCCTATGAGGGCAAGGCACAGTATGTCAGCCCTCAAAAATTCCACTCGCCTGCTCGCATTTTGCGAGTGGAATGATGAGGATGGCGAGTAAGGGCTGTGCTGTATGAGGAATGTAGTGCCTACCGCCGCTGCCACCGTTCACAGTGCAGCCTGCATTGTAGTGAGTGCATTTTTCTTCAGAAAAGGGTGGACCCGGGGCACAGAGCAGTGCGCCTTGAGCCCACCCATTGTGTGACAATAGCGAATGAATATTTGCTATTGTCCCACGGATCCTCCTCCTGATCCTCCTCCTGGGCAATCAGGAAACGGGTCAGAGACCCGTTCCTGATTGGCCGAAAGGCGAACAATAGCCATTGGCCAAGGAGGAGGAGGAGGACTTGGGAGATGCGGAGGATTAGGAGAGGCCGCCGCTGCATCAGGTAAGTGAACGCTGGTCTCTCTGCACGCTGTGCTAACTCTGCATTTAAGGGGGCACACTGTGGTCACTCTACATTTAAGGGGTACACTGTGTGCACTCTACATTTAAGGGGGCACGCTGTGGTCCCTCTACATTTAAGGGAGCATACTGTGGGCACTCTACATTTAAAGGGGCATGCTGTGGGCACTCTACATTTAAGGGGGCACACTGTGGGCACTCTACATTTAAGGGGGCACGCTGTGGGCACTCTGCATTTAAGGGGGCACGCTGTGGGCACTCTGCATTTAAGGAGGCACGCTGTGGGCACTCTGAATTTAAGGGGGCATGCTGTGGGCACTCTGCATTGAAAGGGGGCACGCTGTGGTCACTCTGCATTGAAAGGGGGCACGCTGTGGTCACTCTGCATTGAAAGGGGGCACAATGTGGTCACTCTGCATTTAAGAGGGCACGCTGTGGGCACTCTGCATTTAAGGGGGCACGCTGTGGGCACTCTGCATTGAAAGGGGACATGCTGTGGTCACTCTGGCAAGGGCGTGTTTAGGGTCAGAGCAGGGTAGGGTTTGGGTGGGGCAACAAGTGGCAAGTAACTCTTAAGGCCTGGCTAGTAGCTCATGACTTTAAATTTTGAGCCCTGCAGTATGTAATCTGAATGTTATATGATAAACACAATGTAAGTCAAATAATAGAGCACGTAGAGGTATGGTGTAAGGGGTGGGGAGTCTCTTGCTTTCTGCCCCTCCTTTTTCTGTCCAGCCAGACTGCTTGCCTACATAAGGGTATGCTGTGGATTTTGAGGGGATCCCACACCATTTTTATACTTACCGACATGTGACCAGGTATGGTTCAGGAGTGGGGAGTTGCACACTCGCTGCACCCCTCTTTCTGGCCACCTAGGCTGCATGGATTCTAAGGGGAACCCCATGTAAAAAAAATAATGTGGAGACACCCAACAAAACCCATATTGGACCTTTTTTTTTTCTTTTATCAGATTTTTATTTTTACATTTTTATAACAAATGTACAAAAAGAAAACAAAACATACTGTGGAGAGCTGTGGTAGGTCATTGAGTGTTCCTGTCAAGGAGAAATGACTTATCCGTACAGGATGTATGGGTACCCGATACACAGACAGTGTGCAGGGGACTTGCATGGCATCAGCGATCTGCTGATTACTGGTGCAATGCTTTCCAGGCTCCCGCAACAAAAAATAATAAATGCACATTTTTTTTACCTGCAAAAAAATGTGCATTTATTTATTTTTTTGAAAAAGTGAACTTATCGTGTAAATATGAAAAACATTTTTTATGGCAGGCCGACTTGTACAGGGAAGGAGGGAAAAAACAAAGAAGAGCAAGAGTTCCCTGCTCTTTGCTGCCAGCTTAGATTAGAATACGGGGCATCTATCTATTTTTTTCCATATTTTTTCTAACTTCAGAGAAGCGTTACATTGAGCATAGGTGTATTTCTCAAACAATATATGTTTTTCATTTCCTGAGCCCAGTCCCTGAGGTTACTGGCCCTTTATACAGGTGTGCTTCCTGGTTGGCCAGGAAATGGAGGAGCAGCGTGCGTGTATGCCTTCTGAAGCATACCAGGCCACATACCCTCAACATTAATAGGGTACTTTTCAAGGGGAGGTGGGGGTCTGCAGGGGGAAATGTATAGAAATTTTGAAGACCTCTTTAAAGTAAGAGGGGTCTGAAATATCCACCCTCTACTGTCAGGGAATTAGTATGGGTACAAAGTACACAGTGATATTAACCACTTAAGCCCCGGAAGATTTTACCCCCTTCCTGACCAGGGCCTATTTTGCGATTCTGCACTGCGTGACTTTAAAGGACAATTGTGCGGTCGTGCGACGCTGTACCGAAACAAATTTGATGTCCTTTTTTCCCCACAAACAGAGCTTTCTTTTGGTGGTATTTGATCACCTGTGAGATTTTTACTTTTTGCGCTATAAACAAAAAAACAGCGTCAATTTTGCAAAAATAACAATATTTTTCAAATTTTTTTATATGAAATTCCCCCCCCCCAAAAAAGTAAAAATCAAAATTTTTTAACATTTTGGGCCAATTTTTTTTTTACCATATGTTTGGTAAAAAAAATCGCAAAAAGCGTATTTTGATTGGTTTGCGCAAAAGTTATTGGGTTTACTAACAAAGGGAAAGATTTTTGTCATTTTTGTTGTTTTTTTTTTAAACGCGTAATGGCGGCGATCTGCGATTTTTATTGCGGGACTGCGACATTACGGCAGACAGATCGGACCCTTGACTGACATTTTTGACACTTTTGGGGTTACCAGTGACATTTCTACAGTAATCAATGCTATACATATGCACTGTTACTGTAAAATAAGACTGGCAGTGAAGGGGTTAACTTTTTTTGAGAGGGAGGGGTTATGTGTATCCCTAGGGGCATGATTCTAACTGTGATTGGCTGTGGCTTGAGGTGTAGGAACAGTGATCAACGGTCCTACATAGTACAACCGCATGATCACTGTTTCTACACAGGGGAGAATGACCGGCGGCTTGTTTACATCAGCCGCCTGCCTTTCTCCCTCTCCACCCGACGATCGCGAGTAACCGGCGGACATCGGGTCCAACGGTCACACGCGCGGGGGGTCCGTGACCACGCGGGAGCGCGCCTCCGGCGTCGCGCGCGCGCTCCCTAGACCCCCGCAGCATAGCGACATAGATCTAGTGGTTAACAAAATCCTTGCCATAGAAAAAAACATTTTTTTAACCCTCCCCCTCCAAAAAAAAAGAAAATGCCCAACGTTGTAATGTAAATCTAACATTAATTGCATTGTACAATGAGGCAGATCCTTCATTATTCACAATGAACTAACTGACACCAACACGATGATCCATGCCATAACGATCTGTCCACTAGCAACTACTTAATGTAAGCTAGAGATGCTGGATGATGTCACTGGCCAGATAGGGTCATAATCGTATTTGGTCAACGACATCACTCAGGATACCTGCTGGACTGTTTACAATTTGAAATAAGTTAGTGAACAGATGAAAACTTTCATTTAGTGGCAGTAGTAGTAGTAGTAGTAGTAGTAGTAGTAGTAGTAGTAATACTACAGCTAAATAAATAACTTTCATCTGTAGCAGTCAATGGTTTAGCTGGGCAGGCTGATGAATTGGCCAAATCTGGCAAGTTAGTTTGCCCATTTGGCACACTGGGAGCAGCTTAGGTTGAGTTCAAACTCACAATTACCCAAACCTGAAGCTCATCATTAATTACCACCATTTGTAATAATTTATTGTAATGTTTGCTACTACCTAAACATCAAAATTGTGTATATCAGTGAAGGTTTTTATCTATCTAGGTCACAGTATTGCTTTAGTGTTTAGATACAATTTAAGATAAATTCCAGTAATGGTATTTTTTTTTTATAGTTACATTGCTTTAGCTTGGACCAATTTAACTATGTGTATACCATACCTAGCTGATACCCCTGCAAGCTGGAAATCACTGAATTAGACACTTGCTTCTGGATCCTGTGCTGAGTGGCTGGAATGGTGCATTGTGACCACAAGACGACAGCTGCTCAGCATAGGCAGCATTCAGAGAATGATTTTCACTTTCCAAATGAATGCAAATTGTTCTTTGGAAAAGGTGGAGAGTTTGACATCACCACCCCACCACCTCTGACTCTAGCCCTGTGCTTGCCATTTACTACTGTCAATTCTAAACATGGAGGAGTGAAAGCTGTACTGAACCTTTCCTGCCCCGGTACATGCCTAGGAGAGCAGTGAAGGATGAGGGGGGTGCACACAGCCATCAATCTGGTGGCAGCAGCACCTGAGGCCTGTGCCTGTCCCACAGCCTGCACTCTCCACTAACCTACCAAGCCAAGCTCTATATACTTTAGTACTGTCAAGAAGGGGGATTTGGGGGCAGAAGAAGTCTGTACTGGGGGAGGGGGGGAAATGGAGATTTTTGGTTTAAAGTGGCCAGTGAGATGTGCAATCCCAAACTCTGCACTCTGTAGGTAGCACATTCTTGAACCCTGCACACTGTAGATAGCACACTCCTGAACCCTGCACTCTGTTTGTAGTGCACTCTTAAACTGTACACTTTGCACATAGCACCCTAAACCATGCACCCTATGCATAGTACACTCCTGAATTCTGCACTCCTAATATTTACTTCCCCTTCAACCCTTAGTGAAATTAGGCCACACCCACCATTTGCTGCATATAAATATATATGTGTGTGTGTGTTCTCGGTAGGTCAGATAGTTTTGTGTTAGGGACAACACTTTAACCACTTCTGGACGGAAAGATTTTCCCCCTTAATGACCTGGCCATTTTTGTGACTCGGCACTGCGTTACTTTAACTGACAATTGCGCAGTCGTATGATGCTGTACCCAAATAACATTGATGTCCTTTTTTCCCCATAAATAGAGCTTTCTTTTGGTGGTATTTGATCACCTGTGCGATTTTTATTTTTTGCGCTATAAACAAAAAATAGTGACAATTCTAAAAAAAAATATATATATTTTTCACATTCTGCAATATAACATTCCCAATAAAAAAAATTAAAAAATCTAATTTTTTCATAATTTTAGCCCAATTCATATTTTACTACATATTTTTGGTAAAAAAAAAATCCCAATAAGCGTATTTTGATTGGTTAGCGCAAAAGTTATGGGATTTAAAAAATAGGGGAAAGATTTGTGTAATTTTATTTATTTATTTATTTTTTATTAGTAATGGCGACAATCAGCAATTTTTAGCTGGACTGCGGCATTGCGGTGGACAGATTGGACACCTAACTGTAATGTTTGACACTTTTGGGGGGACAAGTGACATTACTACAGTAATCAGTGCTAAAAATATGCACTGTTACTATACTAATGACGCTGGCATGGAAGGGGTTAACACCAGGGGCGATCAAAGGATTAAATGTATGCCTAGAGGATGTTTTCTAACTGTAAGGGGGATGGGCTCATGGAATCAAGACAGGGACCTGTGTTCCTAAATAGGAGGAACACAGGAGCCCCGTGTTGATTGCTGACAGAACAACGGTTTGCTGTATTTACAACAGCAGACCGCCATTCTGTCTCCATGGGGAGCGATCGCGAGTGCCCGGTGGCAATTGCGGCCACCGGCCCATCAGATCAGCTTCCCTGCCGGCGAATGGGTGCATGGGCGCGCTTCCACGATCGCTCCCACAAAGTGACGTACGGCTATGCCGATTTGCGGGAACTTGCCGCCGTATATCTGCAGCGGCTGGTCAGCAAGTAGTTAAAGGGGTGTCTTGACAGGGTAGTATGGCTTCAGATGTTTTTGCAAATGTATGCAGCAAATATGCTCCCTCTCCTGAAGAGACAAGGACTCACTGCTCAAGGTCTTGTAATTGCCTGATGACTCACACCGGTGCATGCCCAGGCTCGCCTCCGTGAAAACTTGATAAAGGAAAAGGAATTGACAGCACTCCTGGTTGAGTCAAAATCCAGATTTATTGACTGGACATCCAAATTATGACAATCGTGACAAGGTAAATCTTCCTGACTGTCCAGTCAATAAATCTGGATTTTGACTCAACCTGGAGTGCTGCCAATTCCTGCTCCCTCTCCTTCCTAACATCTATTCTGACCAACCTGTGTAAGAAAGATCTGTATACTTACCTATTTTCTGGTCCCTCCAGTCTGATCACATGATCTCCCCTGTGTCAGCCAGTGCAGCCTGCAGAGTATGCAATGCCTAGGAGCAGTAACATTACCCATAGCGTTGCTATGGCTCATTCGTTGGAGGCGCTCCCTCCTCTTCCCTGCAGCTGGCTGATACTGGGGAGCCGGATAACATGAAGGAGCTTGAACAGCCTGAAAATAGGTAAGTATCTAGATTTTTCCTACACAGGTTAGTCATCATAGGTGTTAGAAGAGCTGAGGGAACATTTTTAAGATTAGGTAAGTTTTTCCTGGAATTCTACTTGAACTCCAGAAGGTTATATTTCCTTCATGACCAGAGCATTTTTTGCTATTTAGCACTGCGCTACTTTAACTAGAAATTGCGCACTCATGCAACACTGTACACAAATTACATTTTTATCATTTTTTTTTAAAAAAAAACAGCTTTCTTTTGGTGGTATTTGATCACCACTGTTTTTTTTTTTCATTTTTTTTGCGATATAAACCTAAAAAAAAGTCTGAAAATTTTGAAAAAAAAAAACATGCTTTCTACTTTCTGTTATAAAACATATCCGATTAATAAAAAAACATATATACATTTCTTGATAACTTTAGGACAAAGTGTATTCTGCTACATATCTTTGGTAAAAAAAAACCCCAATAAGTGTATATCGATCGGTTTGTTCCAAAGTTATAATGACTAGAAACTATGGTATACTGTATATAATGGGATTTATGCAGCTATGACAGTATACTAGTGTTAGCGGTGATCAATGACTTTAAGTGCAACTGTAACTGTGTGGCAGGAAATCTGGTGCTAGCTGATGCTGGCTATGGGGTACACTAACTAACATCAAAAGTGACACTAATACAGTGATCAGTACTAATATTAGACACTGTCACTGTACTAATGACACTGGCTGGGACGGGATTAACATCTAGGAGCAATCAAAAGGTTAACTGTGTGCCCTATAATGTGTAATGTGTGCTGCTTTTACTTAACAATCTGGCTGTTTTTCTCCCTGCTTTGCAGAGAGAAAAACAGCCAGATCTCTGTTCACTGTGCAAAGAGTTCTTTGTGTGTGATTGACCACAGCCGATCAGCTAACTTCAGCCAAAATCATTGGCTGAAATCAGCTGCCAATCTCATGCTGTGTCCAATCACAGCATGAGTTGGCAGGGGACGTGCATATGCATGCTCCAAACACAGAAGAAAGATGGCAACATACCAGTACATCGCCTAGCCTGCAGCTGCTGCCTGCAGCTATCCCTAAATTATAGTTCAAAACTGTCCCTGATTTTGAGGGATTATCCCTCATTCGGAAAACAAAGTGCCTCTGTCCCTGTTTCCACTTCATTTGTCCCTCGTCTTAGTCTGATCTATATAGCTATATATATTTATTTATCTGTAGCACCCTACAAGGTAGGTGCTAGGCAAAGTATAGTGGGCCTTAGTTGCCTAACAGCAGGGCCATGATTTTCACCTGGTTTGTAATGTCTCCCAGGTGTAGCTGTTGAGACTGGGGATTCTCCCCACTGTGCTCCATGAGAGGGTTCTCATTGGGCAGTGGAGGAAACCCAGTCAATGGCACACTCAGGCCTGTATCTACCCCAGAAAGGCAGATTCTGCCGCACAGGATTCTGGGAGTGGGTATAAGTTTGAGGGGAGCGCATGACGCAGCGTCTTTGGTGGGAAGCAGAGTCCTAGCAGGGAGAGTACGGCTGTCTCTCCTCCTGTCAGCAGGATCGGGTGTCCCGGGCGGCTTGCCTGAGAGGACGGAGTGAGCTGAGCTGCAGAGAGGATCCGGTGTGCCGAGGACCAGCGGAGCAGAGGGGGTCGAGTTTCAGGAAGGCATTCCCAGTTTGTGAGTACTGTAAACTGCTCCTGGGGGTCTGCCTAGCAGAGGGGACCACTCTGGTGAAGGTCTAAGGGATTCAGGAGCTAGCTGTAAAGGGGGTGCCAGTGAGAGGACCCTGAAGTGTAGAGGGGGTGCCTAGTGAGAGGACCCTGAAGTTCAGAGGAGGTGCCTAGTGAGAGGACCCTGAAGTGTAGAGGGGGTGCCTAGTGAGAGGACCCTGAAGTGTAAAGGAGGCGCTAGTGGTTGGGCCCTGAAGAGTTAAAGTGTACAGCGTGCAGTGTGCAGTGTACAGTGTTGAGAGTTGCAGCAGCACAAGCAGTTACAAGGAGCTGTGTAAAATGAGGTTAGAACAGCGCTAGCATCACATAAGAAAATCACTAGTGAATATAATATAGGTTCTAAAAGTGCAAGGTGATCAATATAAATAATAAAAAATATATATAAAAAATATGAACCAGCAATAAATCACAATGAGTCACAATAAATAATCCTAAAATAGTCCTTAAATCTTGATGTGATCAAATAAAGTGCTCAGGTGCAGAAACCGTCCGATCAAGCAGTGCTCAAGTGAGTGGCCCGACCCTCCAGGTCCCTTACTCACCACAGGTATGTATCACAAACACTTGATAGGATCATATATGGCTTAGGCAACCAGGCTTTCGATATAGATGGTTACAGGAAAAGAAATGCCTTAATATAGGATCGCTCCAGAAGGTCTCCGTTGTTCCCAGATGAAAGAAAAGAAGGGGGACCAATAGTGTAATATGTTTTTGATAAATTTTATTCCCCCAAAGCATAAATTGTACTTACAAGATGAACGATAAAAACTTGCATTGAACAAGCATAAGGAGTGCCGCTATCAGCGTGCGTTCCACTGATTCCAGGAAGTAAAACCGGATGTCATACTTCCTAGAAACAGTGGAACGCACGCCGATAGCGGTGCTTCTTATGCTTGTTCAATGCGAGTTTTTATCGTTCATCTTGTAAGAACAATTTATGCTTTGGGGGAATAAAATTTATCAAAAACATATTACACTAATGGTCCCCCTTCTTTTCTTTCATCTGGGAACAACGGAGACCTTCTGGAGCGATCCTATATTAAGGCATTTCTTTTCCTGGAACCATCTGTGACGGTACTCGCCGTCACTGAGACTGAAAAAACTATGTGACAGATAAATTGATGGTTTGGACTGCTCAGTTGATCAGACTTGTAACAGATGCATGTCATCAGCCAAAACACCTGTCTTCCATGGATTGTAAATCATGTTGATTTGATCATCTATTGTTTACTGTGGGTTCTCAGTATTTACACTATAATATGTGTATTTGTATCTTGTTTTACTTTTGGTGTCGGCAGTCTGGGCTTCCAGGCTGACTTAAGTACGCTGAGCTAATTAGCATGTGAAGGATAACCTTGTCTAGATGGGATTAGCCATGAGTCAGCTCTACCTCGTTATCTATTCATTATGTGAAGCTTTTATGTAAATATTCAGGCCATTGTCCATGTAGTGACTGTCATGCTTCTCAAGTGTATAAAAATCTACTGCTTGTGTTAATAAAGGAGTTAGTTGTTTCCAGACACATACAAGCTAAGTTCAGGCTAGTTCTTGTATGGGGGGCGGCTGGAATATCTCTATATGTCCAGACTGGAGGAAGCCGTATACTGACGGAAGACCACAAGCACGGTGTGGGTCGACGGTTCCGTCACATTGGTGGCAAGCGGTGGGATGCTTCCGGCAGTCTGGAACATCCAAACCTCCACCGGGATCCAAGGTCCGGGGAGCAGAAGAGGAGAGGTACAGATATCAGCCGCCATGGAAGAGGAATTCGGAAGGAGGTTGCGAGAGATGCGGTTACAGCACAGGGGACCGGTGTCAGAGAAGGTCCTGCTGGGATGGCATGATTCAATCCGATTGGAACTCTGGGAGGAAGCGCTAGCCTGTGAGCAGCGACACCAGGGAAAAATCCTCCCCTCCTTCCAGGAAAGGTACTGGTCACAGTACGAAGTGCGAATGGTGTTTTTGGGGAGACAACCGCATAAGGAATGGAAAGCTGAGTTAAGCAGGCTGGTTCAGGTGGAGATGCGGTTGGATGAGAGCTATAGAGCCCTCCGCTGGTATGTAACCCAAGTGTGCCCATGGACAGCAGATGGCAGCCCAACAGAAGGCTTTTGCTACGGCGGCCTGGGGCTGTTATTAGAGAGGCTGTCTGAGGACCCTGACTTTGGGAGTGATTTGGAGTGGCGTTTGGAGGAAATATTGGAATACAGAGAACAGATGCTGAATGTCTTGGACGTTCACTGGGTACTGGAAGATTTGGAATTTCTAGCCAATCAGGAATGGGAGCTGGAGATCGGCTACAGACAGCTGCTAGACTCTGTTCAGTGCCAGGCCTGGGCTCCCCTTGCCTGGGAATACCCAGAAGTACCAGCTGACAGTCCAGAAATCGTGAATGAAGAGTCGGCAATGTGGCACAGTAATAGTGTGCTTTGCACACCTGCACCCACGGTTTTGGATGCAGAGGTCTTATGGCGGATGCAGCAAGTGCTGACTCACCTTGACGAACCTGTTTCTGCACAGGACGAGCTTGGATGGAGGAATGCATCTGTTCAGCCGCTGGATAAAGGTATGGGAGAAGAGGAAGCCATCTTCATTCCCAAACCACGGATTACAAATTTAATGGACTTTCCATTGGAAGATGATTTGGATTATAAATCACCTACAAAAGTGTTGGCACTGGGCCCAAGTGCCACCAGTCCATGTCCTGGACTTTCAGCAATTCCAGAGACTGGAGATTTATTAGACTTTTCTTCTGAGGAGGAACATCACAGTGAGCCTACAGCAGATGAGCAACCATCCAGGCCTAGCGCTGCTGACCTCTGGATGCAACAATTGGTGACCCAGCAAGATGTGTGCAAGGCCACTGACTTTTCAGTTTATGTTCCTGCAGAACAGCTGGCATCAGGGCCTAGCACTACTGAGCTCTGCCCAACACCAACAGCAGCTTCAGCCTCCCAGAGAGAAGAGGCAGCTGACCTTTCTGCTACACCACTGACAGGGACATGGGATTTCAGGCCAGCAGCATGTGTGGAGTTACAAGAAACTTCTACAGCAGAAGCGCTGACAACTGGACAGAGGGTCCAAGACCTCTGCCCCACACCTGCAGCAGTCCCGGAGACCCAGGGTGAGAAGGTGGTGGTCAGTCCCCAGCAGCAGATCAGGATCCAGGGGGAGAAGAGACAAGAGGTTGCCGGAGCAGATTACGTGGAGTCCCCAGCAGAAGTGCTGGCAACAGAGCAGAGTGCTGCTGGCCTCTGCCCTCAACTCACAAGGGATGGATTTTCTGAGCAGGTGGATGAGACTACAATCCCCACCTGTATACCCCAGGGATGCTGGGCAGTCGGCCCAGATCCCCAACAGCATGAGGGAGTGAGCCCAGCCACCCTGTCTTCTCTCCAGCAGCTGAAAGGACTCCAGGGAGAAGGGCCAGTCCACGCTTCTTCCCTACAGCGGGTATGTTCTGCGGGAGAGGCAGAGGTTGGCTGGGTGAGTAATGCTCCCTTTGGGACAATTTGCTTGGGGTACTGTGTGGGTATAGACATTGGGGGGCTGGAACTACAGACTACCTTCAAAGTCAACCCATTTGGGGTTCCCTCCTGTGTTAGTCTCCTTCCAGAAGCAGAGAGATGTGACGGTAGTCACTTTGGTTGGGGGGTCCTTGGAACACAGCTTACCTTAGAGAGGTTGGGAAATACCTCTCTCAACCCGCTAGGTACTTCTTATGTCTAAATCACCCTGTGTCTTTTAGGGACACAGGGTGACCAAAAAGCCCAGTCTGGCCTGCCCAAACCAGACTTCAACAGACTGATTGGCTATGAGAGCTCCATGCACCCTGCCGGGACAAACTTACAAGCTATGTGGAACTTTGTCAAGGAAGGTGCCATGATGGATTGACTCTTTGGGACTTGTTACCCGACGAACTCAGGCACAGACCAGTTGGGGGTCTGGTACCTAGTTCGTCTACCTTTGGGGGGAAGATATGTGACGGTACTCGCCGTCACTGAGACTGAAAAAACTATGTGACAGATAAATTGATGGTTTGGACTGCTCAGTTGATCAGACTTGTAACAGATGCATGTCATCAGCCAAAACACCTGTCTTCCATGGATTGTAAATCATGTTGATTTGATCATCTATTGTTTACTGTGGGTTCTCAGTATTTACACTATAATATGTGTATTTGTATCTTGTTTTATTTTTGGTGCCGGCAGTCTGGGCTTCCAGGCTGACTTAAGTACGCTGAGCTAATTAGCATGTGAAGGATAACCTTGTCTAGATGGGATTAGCCATGAGTCAGCTCTACCTCGTTATCTATTCATTATGTGATGCTTTTATGTAAATATTCAGGCCATTGTCCATGTAGTGACTGTCATGCTTCTCAAGTGTATAAAAATCTACTGCTTGTGTTAATAAAGGAGTTAGTTGTTTCCAGACACATACAAGCTAAGTTCAGGCTAGTTCTTGTATGGGGGGCAGCTGGAATATCTCTATATGTCCAGACTGGAGGAAGCCGTATACTGACGGAAGACCACAAGCACGGTGTGGGTCGACGGTTCCGTCACACCATCCATATCGAAAGCCTGGTTGCCTAAGCCATATATGATCCTATCAAGTGTTTGTGATACATACCTGTGGTGAGTAGGGGACCTGGAGGGTCGGGCCACTCACTTGAGCACTGCTTGATCAGACGGTTTCTGCACCTGAGCACTTTATTTGATCACATCAAGATTTAAGGACTATTTTAGGATTATTTATTGTGACTCATTGTGATTTATTGCTGGTTCATATTTTTTATATATATTTTTTATTATTTATATTGATCACCTTGCACTTTTAGAACCTATATTATATTCACTAGTGATTTTCTTATGTGATGCTAGCGCTGTTCTAACTTCATTTTACACATTTTTCCAAGACTAACTTGGATGCACAGCAGCCGCATTAATGTAATTTTGCACACAATTTTGGTCACTTTGCACTTTATTTAAATAGAAGTTGATTACTGTTCACAACACACATTTATTCAACAATAATAATTTATTTAATATGTTAGCGCTGTTTTAATTTTATTTCCACAGTTACAATGAGCTACCTCAGTCAGTGAAGGGCTGAAGGGAGCTGTTTACAGGACTTTTGAGCTAACCAGAGTGTCAAGAATCAAGTCTCAGTCTAGTCCAGGACTTTTCAGCTAACCAGAGTGTCAAAAGTCAAGTTCAAGCACAAGTTCAGCAAGTCAGTATTTTACAAAGCGCCAGCAAGCATTGGTCGGCATTCAGCTGGGGTCAAGACAGCGCTAACAGGCATTTTTCTGCAAAGTGTTCCAGTTGTGCCTAGTTGAGTCAGAGTAGTATCCCACTCATTCCCTTCTCCCATCCCCATTATCAAATAAACAAAACAAACCAAAGTTGCCGGAATGGTCATTGTCTCCAATCTTACACTTGGTCATTCAGCTTAAATGTACTGAAGGTGTCACCGTTAACAATAGCAGACCCACATCATGCCCAATGCCTGGAAAACCTGCTACATATCTATCAAAAATGTTTTACAGAGCTAAATATTTCATCCAATTTCTAAATTGCTACAATTGTAAACTCCAAAAGCCAAACTAAAGGAATAGCAGTAGTTAAAAAGCACTTGTGGGTTTAACCAATCCTTTTTTTTTGTACAATACTCCTTAAAAGGAGGGAGATCCTATGCCTACATACCTAATGCCTAATAGGTGTCCCTCATTCCCATTTCAGAAATTTAGGAGATTTGCTAAATGCTAAATTACTATCCCTAAACAAGGCTGGGAGATATTACAAAACAAGTCAAGTTTAGACAAAACTTTGTAGGCTGATGCACACTGACAGATTTTGCCATGCAGAAAAATGTGCATATATAGGGCATCAAAATTATTATTATATAATGCAATTTTTTTAAAGCAGGTAAATAGATTTTAAACATTTAAACATTCTGTGTCTCTTTCCAACGCCATCTAATCCCCCTCCAAAACCCCAAAATGTTGATATTAAAGTGTTACTAAACCCACAACAGTAAAATCAGTCTGTATATTCAGTAAAGCATGCTTGTTATACTCACTGTGGAAAATAAGGAGCTGATCCTCTGCATTATGTATAAAGCGTGTGTGATCCTGTCTCTCTGATCCTCCCCTTCTTTAACTGACTCCAACCCAACTCCTGATAGAAAAGAGAGAATTAGGAGTCAGGCTGCACATGTTTGGTGTGTATTGCTAGAGAGTTTTTTTTTTCTTGGGAGAGTGCATGTGACCAGCACAAGGCCAATCAGCACTGTCCAGACAGAGGGTCAGGGGAGAATGAAAACTCCTCCTACAAGCTTTAAGCAGACAGTGATACAAGTCACAAGACTGCTATATACTGCTGATGAGAAAAGGTATTTAGCAGTTTATATTTACTAAAACTATTGCATTTCCATGTGTACTGTGGGAGACCAGATATAATCAATGCATGGTCCGGGGTTTAGTAACACTTTAAAAATGGTAAAAAAACATCCTTGTTATGGTATTACAAGTCTTCCAGGGTTATTAATTCTGACATTTTTAAGCCAAGGGTTCACATTTTTGTTCATTTAGCATTTATAGAGATAAACCACATACTTCTAATAGGTGGTAAAGCATGATGCCATTTGAGAAATTACAACACAATAAAAGAGAAGCTTAACTAAGGCTTTTACCTGTAAATAAACCAGTCACCAACCCCAGTATCAGGAATGTCACAGTTAGTTAAAGCAAGTATGCACTGACAGAAATATATAGGTTGCCTTTGCTGCCATACCATTGAAAATTGCTAATTATATCACTGTCTCTGGCTTAAATAATTTTCTGACTTGAAACCAAAAATGTGGTCACTGAAGGCAAAGCAAAATCACATCTCTTGATCTGCATACTAGTTTGAGGTCAGATACTCAGAAGAAATTGAAACCACGGGATGAATAGGATAACTAGGTAACTATCATTTTCCAAAGAAGAGATCAGTAATAGTTGCTAATAGTAATAGTTCCTTTCAACACAGGTTTCCTTCAAGTTAAAAGCAATGTCCTTAATTGCATCCCAAAAGGTTTAAATAACTCTAAAGCCAGAACATGTAACAAAATCCTAATTCAGTGTTAATCTAGGGCATTACATTAATCTAGTGGGACTGAATGAATGTAAGTACAGTAAGCTTTGTAAATTGTGTTTATTTGTTTTATTGTATTTCTATGTAAAATAATCAAAGAAGGCAAATCTTCAGTGATTTCACTTCAGTCTTCCTTTTAACTTGATGCGTTAGGACAATAGCCTCTTAAATGATTTAAGATATATTGTTTACATGTTAATTCATGTTTAAAAGATGTGTATTTATTATACAGTATATATTACTGTGCAAACATTTTAGGCAGATGTGAAGAAATGCTGTAAAGTAGGAATGATTTTAAAAGTGGATATTTTAATTGTTTATTGTTATCAATTTATAAAATGCAAAGTGAGTGAACAGAGGAAAAATCTAAATCAAATCAATATTTGGTGTGACTACCTATTGGCTTTAAACAATCATCAGTTCTTACACATTCACACTTTGTACACTTGCACAAAATCAGGAATTTTGTAGCATTAGAGTGAGGTATATGAATAACCAATTATATAAGGCAAGTGCTAATGATCATCAGTTTCACATGTAAGTTAAACACAGTCTGAAACATAAACAGCTGTGTAGGAGGTCTAAAACTGGGTGAGGAACAGCCAAACACTGTTGCTAAGGTTAGGTTGTGAAAAACGGAGAAAGGTACCAGGGGGAATGCCAAGATGAATAGGCCACTCCTTTTAGAGGTCACCCACATGCCCTGGACCCGAAACGTGGAACATGACCTTTGGGAACGCTTTGACTTCCATTACTGGCTGTTAGGGTAAGTACTAGTTGGTTTTTGGGTTTATTGGAGGCTCCTTGATGTTGGATCACTAGCAGCCATTTACAGTAAGGGAAGGCTGCATAGAGGGTTGTCTTTTATACATAGACATATTTTTTTTTTAGATTTATTTTTATCAGTATCAATATTCAAAAGACCTTAACTTTCATGTTTGGAGTAAGAGATATATCATAATATATGTCTATGATGTAATACCTAGCTGTGCATTTTTTGATATGATCATACAATTTTTTGCTATTTAATACACAGTGGAATATTGTATCCATCACGGGGTCTCCTTGTTTTCTCCCCTATATGTTTGGGTTCTCCCTCCCTATGGGCCGGAGGGAACTGGGTGCTGGTGGTTTCTCCAGGGGAGATTGAGGACTGAGGATTTTTTAAGAGATTGGAGGTAAACAACACCAATATGGTAGTTTGTTTTCTTTTTTTTTCTGCTGTTAGTTTTCCTACTTGGCTTTTCTCCTTGGGAGGGATAGAGCATAAAAACATTTTTTTGAAGACATTGCCTAATTAAAAAATATGTAAAATGTACTTAAATAATGTTTATGTATAAGCAGTTTCTCTTACATCAGTCATATCAGCTAGGGTAAATTGGTCCTAAGCAGGGAATCCCGCAAAACGTGTTGACCTTGACATTGACCGACTCTTGTGTTTTGTATATGACAACTGTTCTATCCAATGACCCCAGAAACTTTAGAAATTGTTGTCAATGTGATCACCACTTGGTGGTATTTTAATTATGATGAAATAGAAATTTTGGTGAATTTTAACTGTGTATTTTACAGTTTGAGACACAGTTGAAACTGAAAGTCTCATTTTGTTGGTTGCATTAAGGTGAGGTTGTAGAAGACAGTTTCATGTCACAGGTCATATGTCATGGCAAGACTGAGCACAGCAACAACACAGTAAGACACAAGGTAGTTATATTACCTCAGCAAGGCCTCTCCCAGACAAAGATTTAAAAGGAGACTGGAGCTTCAAGATGTGCTGTTCATGATTTTTTGAAGAAGTACAATGAAATGGGCAAAGCTGAGGACCGCATATATATATATTGTGAGATTCACATCAAATGTAGAGCTTTAAGGACACCGCCACTCGCTGTTTCTTCTTTAAGGGCTTTCTTTGCCCATGTTTATTAAAAGAAAACTCGGTACAGAAAACAAGTGTGTCCCTCGCAGGGGGTTTCAGCATTTGAGTCCTCAGAAAAATAAATGATTATTCAGCCCTCCTGGCTTGAACTTGCAGCACTGCTGCTCTGGCCTTAACACTTCAGTCCCTTGTCTGTCTCCTACAGACTTAGCTCACCCAACAGGGTGCACACGGATCCCAGCCTTGTGCTGTACTGACTCCCACGTGGAGCCCTCCTGACTCCTGGGCCAGACCTCCTGTCTGCCGGGGTGGAGCAATGAAACATGGTCAGGTCTTTATTAAAAGCTCAGCACACACCTGACCAATTATTATGCTGGCTATACTGAATATCTGGACCCAGGATTGGAGATTTCATCCCACCCGGATCACTTAGAAATCTCCATGCTCCAGGTCCCAAACTGGACTTTTTAAAACACAGAGGAAACTGAAAAGCCAGTTTCCTCTTCATGTTACAAGCTCCCTGGAGCCCCTCAACCTGCCTGGTTGAGAATTCTGGGTCACGTTCCCTTTTTAGACCCTGGCAGGGCAACGCTTTATTCTTGCAATGTTCTTCACACAAGTGCAAGCATCAAAAACATCAAAATAAAACACAAAATAAATCCTTGCCACTGTGGGCGGCTACCTTCACACACAGGAACCTACCTACGGAGTCTGTCCCCAACCTACTGCTGGGCAGACATGGCTGATCATACAGCAGACCATCAATAGTCCATTTATTTTCTCTTCACACAGAAAATGTCCCTTTGTTTTTCTTCACACAGAAAATGTCCATTTGTTTTTCTTCACACAGAAAACAATCCATGGCCTCACCTTGAGAAGTCTTCAGTCTTACTGCCCTCCTCAGTGCACATTGCTTCAGGAGGCATTCCTCTGACTGCTCTCCTATACTCGCACAGCTTCAGGAGGCAGCCCTCAGTAGTCATCCTCTTGATAACTTATAGTGGCCTTAATTGCCTCATTCGGAATAGCTGAAGGTTTTTCAACTTCCTACACCTTCCTGGCTACCTCTGCAGCCGACACCGTATAGTAATTGGTGAATTGTCTAAACCAAGCAGAAATGTATCTCCCGTCTGTGACAACATCCACAGATTTACCTGACTTCCTGTCACAATATATATATATATATATATATATATATATATACTGTATATATATCAACCACTGTTTATGTAAATGTTTAAATATGCATCAAAAATATTAAGTAAGAGAGTTAATCTGAAAATTATAGTGTATTTATAGTGTGTTTTGTTGGCATATATTTCAAAATAAATGCACAAATTTGAAAATTAGTCACAGAGGCAGTACAGCTCAGATATTACACATTCTCATTTTCCTTCCGTGTTGGAAGCATATTTCCACTTTTGGACCTCATGCATAGTGTTGAGCGAACACGGACTGTATTATTCGTGTTCGTACCGAATAATTGGATTTTTTGTACCCGAACACGGACACGGACACTTTACTGTATGTTCGGGTAAAAATCCGTGTTCGGTCGTTTTATTTTCGGGTTTTGCATGCTTTGGCGCTCTTTTCATGGCGGGCTTTCAACAGCCAATCAACAATCGTTTAACTGGTGTGCCTTAAGCCATCCCAGCCATGCCTGCAAATGTCTCAGTAGCTGCGATTGGCCGTCTGAAGCATGTGACCAAGTCTTTATAAGTTCCAGGCAGCCGCAGCGTCTTCATTCTGCTGCTTAGATCAGGGACAGAGCACACATCAACGTGCTGGCTGCTGATTAGGGAAAGACAGGCAGGAAAAAACCATTTGTGTCTGGATAGAATTGAGGGACAGGTCGGAGTGTTTAGGCAGGGCGAGTTGTAGGCATTTTAGGGATAGAGTCTGCTGAATTATAGGGTCAGTGTCTTCTACAAACTACAATCGATATTGCTGTGTGGGGGGTGGGGTCTGCACTCAATCCTGATCTACGATCTCTTCTCAATCCTGTTAGGGAGAGGCTGCTGCTGAATTTTAGGGTCAGAGTGTTCTACAAACTACAATCGATATTGCTGTGTGGGGTCTGCACTTAGTCCCGATCTACGATCTCTTCTCAATCCTGTTAGGGAGAGGCTGCTGCTGAATTTTAGGGAAACTGTGTTCTACAAACTACAATCGATATTGCTGTGTGGTGTGGGATAGGAGATAGGCAGGTGTCAGTGATCCACATCCATTTTTCTGTGTGTGAGCTGCAGTGAACACAATCTTTTTGGGCTGCAGTGAACACAATCTTTTTGGGGTGCAGTGAACAACGTCCTTTTTGGGGTGCAGTGAACAAAATCTTTTTGGGGTGCAGTGAACAACATCCTTTTTGGGGTGCAGTGAACACAATCTTTTTGGGGTGCAGTGAACAAAATCCTTTGTGGGGTGCAGTGAACACAATCTTTGTGGGGTGCAGTGAACACAATCTTTTTGGGGTGCAGTGAACAACATCCTTTTTGGGGTGCAGTGAACACAATCTTTGTGGGGTGCAGTGAACACAATCTTTTTGGGGTGCAGTGAACAAAATCCTTTTTGGGGTGCAGTGAACACAATCTTTGTGGGGTGCAGTGAACACAATCTTTTTGGGGTGGAGTGAACAAAATCATTTTTGGGGTGCAGTGAACAACATCCTTTTTGGGGTGCAGTGAACAAAATCCTTTTTGGGGTGCAGTGAACACAATCTTTTTGGGGTGCAGTGAACAAAATCCTTTGTGGGGTGCAGTGAACACAATCTTTTTGGGGTGCAGTGAACACAATCTTTTTGGGGTGCAGTGAACAACATCCTTTTTGGGGTGCAGTGAACAAAATCCTTTTTGGGGTGCAGTGAACACAATCTTTTTGGGGTGCAGTGAACAAAATCCTTTGTGGGGTGCAGTGAACACAATCTTTGTGGGGTACAGTGAACAGAATCTTTGTGGGGTGCAGTGAACACAATCTTTGGGGGGTACAGTGAACACAATCTTTTTGGGGTGCAGTGAACAAAATCCTTTGTGGGGTGCAGTGAACACAATATTTGGGGGGTACAGTGAACACAATCTTTTTGGGGTGCAGTGAACAAAATCCTTTGTGGGGTGCAGTGAACACAATCTTTGTGGGGTGCAGTGAACACAATCTTTTTGGGGTGCAGTGAACAAAATCCTTTTTGGGGTGCAGTGAACAACATCCTTTTTGGGGTGCAGTGAACACAATCTTTTTGGGGTGCAGTGAACAAAATCATTTGTGGGGTGCAGTGAACACAATCTTTGTGGGGTACAGTGAACACAATCTTTTTGGGGTGCAGTGAACAAAATCCTTTGTGGGGTGCAGTGAACACAATCTTTGGGGGGTACAGTGAACACAATCTTTTTGGGGTGCAGTGAACAAAATCCTTTGTGGGTTGCAGTGAACACAATCTTTGTGGGGTGCAGTGAACAAAATCCTTTTTGGGGTGCAGTGAACAACATCCTTTTTGGAGTGCAGTGAACACAATCTTTTTGGGGTGCAGTGAACAAAATCCTTTGTGGGGTGCAGTGAACACAATCTTTGTGGGGTACAGGGAACAGAATCTTTGTGGGGTGCAGTGAACACAATCTTTGGGGGGTACAGTGAACACAATCTTTTTGGGGTGCAGTGAACAAAATCCTTTTAGGGTGCAGTGAACACAATCTTTGTGGGGTGCAGTGAACAAAATCCTTTTTGAGGTGCAGTGAACACAATCTTTGTGGGGTGCAGTGAACACAATCTTTGTGGGGTACAGTGAACACAATCTCATACTTCTGAAGATTTGAGGGTGCTGCCTGTTCCATACTCCTCCTCCTACTGCTCAACCATCCTTTTAGGGGTACAAACAATAGTAATTGGGGCCTAGTGTGGTGGTGTACGTGTGAGATACATACACTTTCTTTTTGATCATATTTTCTATTCCGCTATTCAATTAAAACCTTTGGGGATCAATTAAATTGCGTGATAGTCTGTGTCGGTACGTGTGAGATCCACCTTTCCAAGTTTTTGGGGTTCATCTCATACTTCTGAAGATTTGAGGGTGCTGCCTGTTCCATACTCCTCCTCCTACTGCTCAACCATCCTTTTAGGGGTACAAACAATAGTAATTGGGGCCTAGTGTGGTGGTGTACGTGTGAGATACATACACTTTCTTTTTGATCATATTTTCTATTCCGCTATTCAATTAAATCCTTTGGGGATCAATTAAATTGCGTGATAGTCTGTGTCGGTACGTGTGAGATCCACCTTTCCAAGTTTTTGGGGTTCATCTCATACTTCTGAAGATTTGAGGGTGCTGCCTGTTCCATACTCCTCCTCTTACTGCTCAACCATCCTTTTAGGGGTACAAACAATAGTAATTGGGGCCTAGTGTGGTGGTGTACGTGTGAGATACATACACTTTCTTTTTGATCATATTTTCTATTCCGCTATTCAATTAAAACCTTTGGGGATCAATTAAATTGCGTGATAGTCTGTGTCGGTACGTGTGAGATCCACCTTTCCAAGTTTTTGGGGTTCATCTCATACTTCTGAAGATTTGAGGGTGCTGCCTGTTCCATACTCCTCCTCCTACTCCTCAACCATCCTTTTAGGGGTACAAACAATAGTAATTGGGGCCTAGTGTGGTGGTGTACGTGTGAGATACATACACTTTCTTTTTGATCATATTTTCTATTCCGCTATTCAATTAAAACCTTTGGGGATCAATTAAATTGCGTGATAGTCTGTGTCGGTACGTGTGAGATCCACCTTTCCAAGTTTTTGGGGTTCATCTCATACTTCTGAAGATTTGAGGGTGCTGCCTGTTCCATACTCCTCCTCCTACTGCTCAACCATCCTTTTAGGGGTACAAACAATAGTAATTGGGGCCTAGTGTGGTGGTGTACGTGTGAGATACATACACTTTTTTTTTGATCATATTTTCTATTCCGCTATTCAATTAAATCCTTTGGGGATCAATTAAATTGCGTGATAGTCTGTGTCGGTACGTGTGAGATCCACCTTTCCAAGTTTTTGGGGTTCATCTCATACTTCTGAAGATTTGAGGGTGCTGCCTGTTCCATACTCCTCCTCCTACTGCTCAACCATCCTTTTAGGGGTACAAACAATAGTAATTGGGGCCTAGTGTGGTGGTGTACGTGCGAGATACATACACTTTTTTTGATCATATTTCCTATTCCGTTATTCAATAAAAACCTTTGAGGATCAATTGAATTGCGGGATAGTCTGTGTCGGTATGTGTGAGATCCACCTTTCCAAGTTTTTGAGGTTCATCTCATACTTCTGAAGATTTGAGGGTGCCGACTGTTCCATACTCCTCCTACTCCTCATCCATCCTTTTAGGGGTAGAAACAATAGTAATTGGGGCCTAGTGTGGTTTTGTACGTGCGAGATACATACACTTTTTTGGATCATATTTCCTATTCCGCTATTCAATAAAAACCTTTCTAGGGCAAGATCTTAAATTACAGAAATATGAGGAGACCGTCAAATAAGGGCCGTGGCCTGGGTTGTGGTGCTGCTGGTAGAGCTCCTGTTGCAAGGAGAGGACGTGGTCGATCTGTGCCAGCTACATGCACAAGTGAAACACCTTCCTCAAGTGTGAGTAGGCGACAGAACCTGCATCAGTATTTGGTAGGGCATCATACGCCCCTAGAAGTGATGAGGCCAGAACAAGTGGAGGCGATAGTAGATTGGTTTGCTGCTGACAGTGCCTCCAGTTCCTTCACATTGTCTCCCACCCAGTCTACTGCAGAAAGGTCACAGTTGGCACCTGCAGCCGATGTCCAACCGTCTTTCACCTCACCCCCTTGCAAATCAGGCAAGCAGTCTGAGCCCAAAGCCATACAGCAGTCTCTTCTTCTTTTTGAGGACTCTGTCAGCAGGGTTTCCCAGGGCCATCCACCTAGCCCTGCCCCAGAAGTGGAAGAGATTGAGTGCAGCGATGCCCAACCACTTATTTCTCAAGATGAGTACATGCAAGGATCATCGCAGCACGTCTCCGATGATGACGAAACGCAGGTGCCAACTGCTGCGGCGTTCAGCATTGTGGAGACCGACAAGGAGGGCAGGGGTGAAGACTGGGTGGAAGATGATGTGGAGGACGATGAGGTCCTCAACCCCACATGGAATGAACGTCATGCAGGTGACCTGAGTAGTTTGGAGGAAGAGGCGGTGGTCGCACAGAGCCACCAGCACAGCAGAAGAGGGAGCAGGGTGCAGAAGCGGAGCGGCCGTGCCCTAGACACTACGCCCGCTACTGCCCAACGCAGCAAGGGAACGAGCGCACCAAAGTCAGCTCAAAGGAGTTCTCTAGCGTGGAAGTTCTTTAGAAAATGTGCTGATGACAGGACACGAGTGGTTTGCACCCTGTGCAATCAGAGCTTGAAGCGAGGCATAAACCTTCTCAACCTGAGCACAACCTGCATGATCAGGCATCTAAGTGCAAAGCACGAGCTGCAGTGGAGTACACACCTTCAAAACCAAGAAACGTCTCTGGCTCATCCTGCTTCCTCTTCTGCTGCAGTCTCGGCCACTCCAGCCACATCTGTAGTGATACCGGCACCTGCCACCCCGCAAACAGACGATCTGTCAGCAACACCACCACCTGGGTCACCAACAACCATCTCCACAATGTCCCGTGGAAGCGTTCAGCTTTCCATCTCCCAAACACTTGAGAGGAAGAGGAAGTACCCCCCTACCCACCCGCGATCCCTGGCCCTGAATGCCAGCATTTCAAAATTATTGGCCTTTGAAATGCTGTCATTCCATCTGGTGGAGACGCACAGTTTTAAAAACCTTATGTCGGTGGCTGTCCCACAGTACGTCGTGCCCAGCCGCCACTACTTTTCCAGGCAAGCCATCCCTTCCCTGCACAACCAAGTGGGGGAAAAAATCAGGTGTGCACTGCGCAACGCCATCTGTGCCAAGGTCCACCTAACTACCGATACGTGGACCAGTAAGCACGGTCAGGGGCGTTATATCTCCCTAACGGCACACTGGGTAAATGCAGTGGCGGATGGGCCTGAGGCGGATAGCAATTTGACGCATGTCCTTCCACCACCGAGGATTGCAGGGCGCTTCAGTTTGCCTCCTGTTCCTAACTCCTCCTACTCCGCTTCCTCATCCTCTACCGCCTCCTCATCCGGACAGCGTAACACCTTCACAACCAACTTCAGCACGGCCAGGGGTAAACGACAGCAGGCAGGAGTTGTGGAGGAGCATGGAACAGCAGACAAATGAGTGGTTGCTGCCAGCGAGCCTCAAGCCCGGCCTGGTGGTGTGCGATAACGGGAGAAATCTCATAGCAGCTCTGGGCCTAGCCGGTTTGACGCACATCCCTTGCCTGGCGCATGTGCTGAATTTGGTGGTGCAGAGGTTCCTTAAAAACTACCCCGATATGTCAGAGCTGCTGCAGAAAGTGCGGGCCATTTGTGCGCACTTTCGGCGTTCTCACCCTGCTGCTGCTCGCCTGGCAGCGCTGCAGCGTAACTTTGGCCTTCCCGCTCACCGCCTCGTATGTGACGTGCCCACAAGGTGGAACTCCACCTTGCACATGCTGGAAAGACTGTGCGAGCAGCAGCAGGCCATAGTGGAGTTTCAGCTGCAGCACGCACGCGTGAGTCGCTCTGCGGAACAGCACCACTTCACCACCAATAACTGGGCCTCCATGCGAGACCTGTGTGCCTTGTTGCGCTGTTTTGAGTACTCCACCAACATGGCCAGTGGCAATGACGCCATTCTCAGCTTAACTATCCCACTTCTATGCCTCCTTGAAAAAACAATTCGGGCGATGATGGAAGAGGATGTGGCACAGGATGAGGAGGAGGAGGAGGAGGATGAAGAGGTAACATTTCCAAGGCTTTCAGGGCAGTCATTCGCAAGGGGCTCCGAGGGTGGGTTCCTGCACACCAGGGACACAATTGTCCAGCAGGGGCACAGTTCTGGAGGATGAGGAGGATGAGGAGGAGGAGGAGCTGGAGGAGGAGATGGAACCATGTTCACAGCAGGGTGGCACCCAGGCCAGCTCATGGCCATCACTGGTGCGTGGCTGGGGGGATACAGAGGACACGGACGATACACCTCCCACAGAGGACAGCCTTTCGTTGCCTCTGGGCAGCCTGGCACACATGAGCGATTACATGCTGCAGTGTCTCCACAACGACCGCCGAGTTGCCCACATTCTAACTTGTGCTGATTACTAGGTGGCCACGCTGCTGGATCCCCATTACAAGGACAACGTACCGTCCTTAATTCACTCACTGGAGCGCGATCGCAAGATGCGCGAGTACAAGCGCACGCTGGTAGACGCCATGCTGCTGGCATTCCCATCTGACAGCGGGGCCGCAGTGGAAGCACAAGGCAGAGGAGGAGGAGGAGGAGGAGGAGGTCGCCAATGCAACCAGGGCACCGCCAGCACCTCAGAAGGCAGGGTTAGCATGACCGAAATGTGGAAAAGCTTTGTCAGCACGCCACAACAAACAGCAGCACCAACAGCTCAGATGGAACGTCTTAGCAGGAGGCAGCATTTTACCAACATGGTGGAGCAGTATGTGTGCACACGCCTACATGTAGTGAATGAGGGGTCTGCCCCCTTCAACTTCTGGGTCTCCAAATTGGGCACATGGCCTGAGCTTGCCCTTTACGCCTTGGAGGTGCTGGCGTGCCCTGCAGCCAGTGTATTATCTGAACGGGTATTTAGCACGGCTGGGGGCGTTATAACAGACAAGCGCAGCCGCCTGTCCAGAGACAATGTGGACAAGCTCACGTTCATTAAAATGAACCAGGCATGGATCCCACGGGACTTTTCCGTACCTTGTGCAGAATAGCAATGGATACCGACCTTACCCACCCATTGTTCCATTTTTGCTCTTTCTCACTCTTTTGGGGTGTACCCTCATTTAAAATTTGTGAAAAGAAGCAGTGTTGGCTACCTCGTCCTCCTCCTCAGGGCCAGATTAACGTAGGGGCTATTGAAGCTGCAGCTCCAGGCCCCTACCTTTTATATAGGCCCCGGGTTGGCCATATTCACTGTTACCGCTCTTCTGTCACTTGTAAACACAGAAGTCTGGCTTCTATGCTCGCTTCCCCAGGCAGCACCCTCAGAACCTCCCCACACAGCGCGAAGGCCGGACAAGGAGGGACAGTTGCCGATGCATGGATGTGTTTATGGGCTTCAGAGACAGCATCCCATGTTGAATTAGGCATGCATGGCTGCACCCTTCCTCCTCTGGGTGCATGGCAAGGCACGGCCCTTAAGGCCCTTCAAAATCCTCAGCACCAAGCCCATGATGCTCTTAATCCGGCCCTGGTCCTCCTCCACCGCCGCTTCCACCTACACCACCCATAGGTGTGCGCAGCCTATTGCATTAAGGTGTGCACCCCAAAGTTGAAATACACATGCATGTGTTTGCCAGCAGGGAGAGTAATGTATCGGGGCCATGTACCTGTAGGCAAAGAGAAATAGAGCAGAGCAGGTCCGAGGGAGATCTTTCCAATCTCCTCACTGGCAATGCTATATGCCCTAGGTGATTAGGGTGTGCCCAGGCACACCCGGCACACCCTGTGCGCATGCCTATGTCACCGCCACATCCACCACCACCTCAACCTCCCTCCTACTCCATATGGGCCTCGTCCTTCAGAGATGAAGAAGAACATTGTTTTATTTTTCTGGTTTTTTTTGTTGTTTTAAGTTATTTCCCTATCCACATTTGTTTGCAGAGCACTTGCCATGCTCTTAATTACGTTTTGCTGCCATTTGCAGCACTCTAGCCCTTTCCTTTGGTGTTTTAGAGCCATTTTAGTGCCTTAAAGTTCGGGTCCCCATTGACTTCAATGGGGTTCGGTGTCCGGGAAAAGTTCGGTAAAAGTCCGGGACACGGACCCGGACTTTTTTTTAAAGTTCGGCCGAACCCGTCGAACACGGACATCTAGGTGTCCGCTCAACCCTACTCATGCACAATGGACATTTTTACAGCTGCTGTTTTTGGCTTTAGGCATTTTTTTCTGCAGCCAGTAAACTCCTCGACATGTTATCCTATGTGTCCACACATGGGCTTTTATTGTCGTTTTTTAGCAAGAGCATGAAAGTAAGGCTCATGCGCCTCTCTCCCCACCTCCTCCAA